>NW_026779607.1:0-87733 GCF_030144855.1 Hypanus sabinus
TTCACGTCATCTCAACTTCCCATTTCACCTCATCTCAACTCATTCCCATTTCACCTCCGCTCAACTCCCCATTTCACCTCATCTCAACTCCTCATTTCACCTCATCTCAACTGATTCCATTTCACCTCATCTCAATACCTTCCCATTTCACCTCTTCACAACACCTCCCCATTTCACCTCATCTCAACTCATTCCCATTTCACCTCATCACAACTCTTCCTATTTCACCTCATCTCAACTCATTCCCATTTCACCTCATCTCAACTCATTCCGATTTCACCTCATCTCAATACCTTCCCATTTCACCTCATCTCAACTCCACATTTCACCTCATCTCAACACCTTCCCATTTCACCTCATCTCAACACCTTCCCATTTCACCTAATCTCAACTGCCCATTTCACCTCATCTCAACTCCCCATTTCACCTCATCTCAACTCATTCCCATTTCACCTCATCTCAACTCATTCCCATTTCACCTCATATCAACTTCCCATTTCACCTCATGTCAACTCATTCCCATTTCACCTCATCTCAACTCATTCGCATTTCACGTCATCTCAACTAATTCCCATTTCACCTCATCTTCCCATTTCACCTCATCTCAACTCCTCCCCATTTCACCTCATCTCAACTCATTCCCAATTCACCAGATCTCAACTCCTCCTATTTCAACTCATCTCAACTCATTCCCATTTCGCCTCATCTCAACTTCCCATTTCACCTCATCTCAACTCATTCCCATTTCACATCATCTCAACTCTTTCCCATTTCACTCATCTCAACTCATTCCCATTTCACCTCACCTCAACTCATTCCCATTTCGCCTCATCTCAAATCATTCCCATTTCACCTCATCTCAACTCATTCCCATTTCACCTCATCTCAACTCCTCCCCATTTCACCTCATCTCAACTCCCCATTTCACCTAATCTCAACTCATTCCCATTTCACCTCATCTCAACACCTTCCCATTTCACCTCATTTCAACTCCTCCCCATTTCACCTCATCTCAACTCCTCCCCATTTCACCTCATCTCAACTCCTCATTTCACCTCATCTCAACTCATTCCCATTTCACCTCATCTCAACTCATTCCCATTTCACCTCATCTCAACTCATCCCATTTCACTTCATCTCAACTCCTCCCCATTTCACCTCATCTCAACTCCCCATTTCACCTAATCTCAACTCATTCCCATTTCACCTCATCTCAACTCATTCCCATTTCACCTCATCTCAAAACCCTTCCCATTTACCTCATCTGAACTCCCCTTTTCACCTCATCTCAACACCTTCCCATTTCACCTCATCTCAACATCTTCCCATTTCACCTAATCTCAACTCCCCATTTCACTCATCTCAACTCCTCCCCATTTCACCTCATCTCATCTCATTCCCATTTCACCTCATCTCAACACCTTCCCATTTCACCTCATCTCAACACCTTCCCATTTCACCTAATCTCAACTGCCCATTTCACCTCATCTCAACTCCCCCATTTCACCTCATCTCAACTCATTCCCATTTCACCTCATCTCAACTCATTCCCATTTCACCTCATATCAACTTCCCATTTCACCTCATGTCAACTCATTCCCATTTCACCTCATCTCAACTCATTCGCATTTCACGTCATCTCAACTAATTCCCATTTCACCTCATCTTCCCATTTCACTTCATCTCAACTCCTCCATATTTCACCTCATCTCAACTCCCCATTTCACCTAATCTCAACTCATTCCCATTTCACCTCATCTCAACTCATTCCCATTTCACCTCATCTCAAAACCTTCCCATTTTACCTCATCTCAACTCCCCTTTTCACCTCATCTCAACACCTTCCCATTTCACCTCATCTCAACATCTTCCCATTTCACCTAATCTCAACTCCCCATTTCACCTAATCTCAACTCCTCCCCATTTCACCTCACCTCAACTCATTCCCATTTCACCTCATCTCAACTCCTTCCCCATCTCAGCTCATCTCAACTCCTCCCCATTTCACATCATCTCAACTCACCGCCATGTCACCTCATCTCAACTCCTCCCCATTTCACCTCATCTCAAATCATTCCAATTTCACCTCATCTCAACTCCGCATTTCACCTCATCTCAACTCCTCCCCATTTCACGTCATCTCAACTTCCCATTTCACCTCATCTCAACTCATTCCCATTTCACCTCCGCTCAACTCCCCATTTCACCTCATCTCAACTCCTCATTTCACCTCATCTCAACTGATTCCCATTTCACCTCATCTCAACTCCCCATTTCACCTCATCTCAACTCATTCCCACTTCACCTCACCTCAACTCATTCCCATTTCACCTCATCTCAACTCATTCCCATTTCACATCATCTCAACTCCCCATTTCACCTCATCTCAACTCAACTCCTCATTTCACCACATCTCAACTCATTCCCATTTCACCTCATCTCAACTCCTCCCCATTTCACCTCATCTCAACTCCTCATTTCACCTCATCTCAACTCATTCCCATTTCACCTCATCTCAACTCATTCCCATTTCACCTCATCTCAACTCATTCCCATTTCACTTCATCTCAACTCCTCCCCATTTCACCTCATCTCAACTCCCCATTTCACCTAATCTCAACTCATTCCCATTTCACCTCATCTCAACTCATTCCCATTTCACCTCATCTCAAAACCTTCCCATTTTACCTCATCTCAACTCCCCTTTTCACCTCATCTCAACACCTTCCCATTTCACCTCATCTCAACATCTTCCCATTTCACCTAATCTCAACTCCCCATTTCACCTCATCTCAACTCCTCCCCATTTCACCTCACCTCAACTCATTCCCATTTCACCTCATCTCAACTCCTTCCCCATTTCAGCTCATCTCAACTCCTCCCCATTTCACATCATCTCAACTCACCGCCATGTCACCTCATCTCAACTCCTCCCCATTTCACCTCATCTCAAATCATTCCAATTTCACCTCATCTCAACTCCGCATTTCACCTCATCTCAACTCCTCCCCATTTCACGTCATCTCAACTTCCCATTTCACCTCATCTCAACTCATTCCCATTTCACCTCCGCTCAACTCCCCATTTCACCTCATCTCAACTCCTAATTTCACCTCATCTCAACTGATTCCCATTTCACCTCATCTCAATACCTTCCCATTTCACCTCTTCACAACTCCTCCCCATTTCACCTCATCTCAACTCATTCCCATTTCACCTCATCACAACTCTTCCTATTTCACCTCATCTGAACTCATTCCCATTTCACCTCATCTCAACTCATTCCGATTTCACCTCATCTCAATACCATCCCATTTCACCTCATCTCAACTCCACATTTCACCTCATCTCAACACCTTCCCATTTCACCTCATCTCAACACCTTCCCATTTCACCTAATCTCAACTGCCCATTTCACCTCATCTCAACTCCCCATTTCACCTCATCTCAACTCATTCCCATTTCACCTCATCTCAACTCATTCCCATTTCACCTCATATCAACTTCCCATTTCACCTCATGTCAACTCATTCCCATTTCACCTCATCTCAACTCATTCGCATTTCACGTCATCTCAACTAATTCCCATTTCACCTCATCTTCCCATTTCACCTCATCTCAACTCCTCCCCATTTCACCTCATCTCAACTCATTCCCAATTCACCAGATCTCAACTCCTCCTATTTCAACTCATCTCAACTCATTCCCATTTCGCCTCATCTCAACTTCCCATTTCACCTCATCTCAACTCATTCCCATTTCACATCATCTCAACTCTTTCCCATTTCACCTCATCACAACTCATTCCCATTTCACCTCACCTCAACTCATTCCCATTTCGCCTCATCTCAAATCATTCCCATTTCACCTCATCTCAACTCATTCCCATTTCACCTCATCTCAACTCCTCCCCATTTCACCTCATCTCAACTCCCCATTTCACCTAATCTCAACTCATTCCCATTTCACCTCATCTCAACACCTTCCCATTTCACCTCATTTCAACTCCTCCCCATTTCACCTCATCTCAACTCCTCCCCATTTCACCTCACCTCAACTCATTCCCATTTCACCTCATCTCAACTCCTTCCCCATTTCAGCTCATCTCAACTGCTCCCCATTTCACATCATCTCAACTCACCGCCATGTCACCTCATCTCAACTCCTCCCCATTTCACCTCATCTCAAATCATTCCAATTTCACCTCATCTCAACTCCGCATTTCACCTCATCTCAACTCCTCCCCATTTCACGTCATCTCAACTTCCCATTTCACCTCATCTCAACTCATTCCCATTTCACCTCCTCTCAACTCCCCATTTCACCTCATCTCAACTCCTCATTTCACCTCATCTCAACTGATTCCCATTTCACCTCATCTCAATACCTTCCCATTTCACTCTTCACAACTCCTCCCCATTTCACCTCATCTCAACTCATTCCCATTTCACCTCATCACAACTCTTCCTATTTCACCTCATCTCAACTCATTCCCATTTCACCTCATCTCAACTCATTCCGATTTCACCTCATCTAAATACCTTCCCATTTCACCTCATCTCAACTCCACATTTCACCTCATCTCAACACCTTCCCATTTCACCTAATCTCAACTGCCCATTTCACCTCATCTCAACTCCCATTTCACCTCATCTCAACTCATTCCCATTTCACCTCATCTCAACTCATTCCCATTTCACCTCATATCAACTTCCCATTTCACCACATGTCAACTCATTCCCATTTCACCTCATCTCAACTCATTCGCATTTCACGTCATCTCAACTCATTCCCATTTCACCTCATCTCAACTCATTCCCATTTCACCTCATATCAACTTCCCATTTCACCACATGTCAACTCATTCCCATTTCACCTCATCTCAACTCATTCGCATTTCACGTCATCTCAACTAATTCCCATTTCACCTCATCTTCCCATTTCACCTCATCTCAACTCCTCCCCATTTCACCTCATCTCAACTCATTCCCAATTCACCAGATCTCAACTCCTCCTATTTCAACTCATCTCAACTCATTCCCATTTCGCCTCATCTCAACATCCCATTTCACCTCATCTCAACTCATTCCCATTTCACCTCATCTCAACTCTTTCCCATTTCACCTCATCTCAACTCATTCCCATTTCACCTCACCTCAACTCATTCCCATTTCGCCTCATCTCAATCATTCCATTTCACCTCATCTCAACTCATTCCCATTTCACCTCATCTCAACTCCTCCCCATTTCACCTCATCTCAACTCCCCATTTCACCTAATCTCAACTCATTCCATTTCACTCCATCTCAACTCATTCCCATTTCACCTCATCTCAACACCTTCCCATTTTACCTCATCTCAACTCCCCTTTTCACCTCATCTCAACACCTTCCCATTTCACCTCATCTCAACATCTTCCCATTTCACCTAATCTCAACTCCCCATTTCACCTCATCTCAACACCTTCCCATTTCACCTCATCTCATCTCATTCCCATTTCACCTCATCTCAACTCATTCCCATTTCACCTCATCTCAACACATTCCCATTTCACCTCATTTCAACTCCTCCCCATTTCACCTCATCTCAACTCCTCCCCATTTCACCTCACCTCAACTCATTCCCATTTCACCTCATCTCAACTCCTTCCCCATTTCAGCTCATCTCAACTCCTCCCCATTTCACATCATCTCAACTCACCGCCATGTCACCTCATCTCAACTCCTCCCCATTTCACCTCATCTCAAAGCAGTCCAATTTCACCTCATCTCAACTCCGCATTTCACCTCATCTCAACTCCTCCCCATTTCACGTCATCTCAACTTCCCATTTCACCTCATCTCAACTCATTCCCATTTCACCTCATCTCAACTCCCCATTTCACCTCATCTCAACTCCTCATTTCACCTCATCTCAACTCATTCCCATTTCACCTCATCTCAATACCTTCCCATTTCACCTCTTCACAACTCCTCCCCATTTCACCTCATCTCAACTCATTCCCATTTCACCTCATCACAACTCTTCCTATTTCACCTCATCTCAACTCTTTCCCATTTCACCTCATCTCAACTCATTCCGATTTCACCTCATCTCAATACCTTCCCATTTCACCTCATCTCAACTCCACATTTCACCTCATCTCAACACCTTCCCATTTCACCTCATCTCAACACCTTCCCATTTCACCTAATCTCAACTGCCCATTTCACCTCATCTCAACTCCCCATTTCACCTCATCTCAACTCATTCCCATTTCACCTCATCTCAACTCATTCCCATTTCACCTCATATCAACTTCCCATTTCACCTCATGTCAACTCATTCCCATTTCACCTCATCTCAACTCATTCGCATTTCACGTCATCTCAACTAATTCCCATTTCACCTCATCTTCCCATTTCACCTCATCTCAACTCCTCCCCATTTCACCTCATCTCAACTCATTCCCAATTCACCAGATCTCAACTCCTCCTATTTCAACTCATCTCAACTCATTCCCATTTCGCCTCATCTCAACTTCCCATTTCACCTCATCTCAACTCATTCCCATTTCACCTCATCTCAACTCTTTCCCATTTCACCTCATCTCAACTCATTCCCATTTCACCTCACCTCAACTCATTCCCATTTCGCCTCATCTCAAATCATTCCCATTTCACCTCATCTCAACTCATTCCCATTTCACCTCATCTCAACTCCTCCCCATTTCACCTCATCTCAACTCCCCATTTCACCTAATCTCAACTCATTCCCATTTCACTCCATCTCAACTCATTCCCATTTCACCTCATCTCAACACCTTCCCATTTTACCTCATCTCAACTCCCCTTTTCACCTCATCTCAACACCTTCCCATTTCACCTCATCTCAACATCTTCCCATTTCACCTAATCTCAACTCCCCATTTCACCTCATCTCAACACCTTCCCATTTCACCTCATCTCATCTCATTCCCATTTCACCTCATCTCAACTCATTCCCATTTCACCTCATCTCAACACATTCCCATTTCACCTCATTTCAACTCCCCATTTCACGTCATCTCAACTTCCCATTTCACCTCATCTCAACTCATTCCCATTTCACCTCATCTCAACTCCCCATTTCACCTCATCTCAACTCCTCATTTCACCTCATCTCAACTCATTCCCATTTCACCTCATCTCAATACCTTCCCATTTCACCACTTCACAACTCCTCCCCATTTCACCTCATCTCAACTCATTCCCATTTCACCTCATCACAACTCTTCCTATTTCACCTCATCTCAACTCTTTCCCATTTCACCTCATCTCAACTCATTCCGATTTCACCTCATCTCAATACCTTCCCATTTCACCTCATCTCAACTCCACATTTCACCTCATCTCAACACCTTCCCATTTCACCTCATCTCAACACCTTCCCATTTCACCTAATCTCAACTGCCCATTTCACCTCATCTCAACTCCCCATTTCACCTCATCTCAACTCATTCCCATTTCACCTCATCTCAACTCATTCCCATTTCACCTCATATCAACTTCCCATTTCACCTCATGTCAACTCATTCCCATTTCACCTCATCTCAACTCATTCGCATTTCACGTCATCTCAGCTAATTCCCATTTCACCTCATCTTCCCATTTCACCTCATCTCAACTCCTCCCCATTTCACCTCATCTCAACTCATTCCCAATTCACCAGATCTCAACTCCTCCTATTTCAACTCATCTCAACTCATTCCCATTTCGCCTCATCTCAACTTCCCATTTCACCTCATCTCAACTCATTCCCATTTCACATCATCTCAACTCTTTCCCATTTCACCTCATCTCAACTCATTCCCATTTCACCTCACCTCTACTCATTCCCATTTCGCCTCATCTCAAATCATTCCCATTTCACCTCATCTCAACTCATTCCCATTTCACCTCATCTCAACTCCTCCCCATTTCACCTCATCTCAACTCCCCATTTCACCTAATCTCAACTCATTCCCATTTCACTCCATCTCAACTCATTCCCATTTCACCTCATCTCAACACCTTCCCATTTTACCTCATCTCAACTCCCCTTTTCACCTCATCTCAACACCTTCCCATTTCACCTCATCTCAACATCTTCCCATTTCACCTAATCTCAACTCCCCATTTCACCTCATCTCAACACCTTCCCATTTCACCTCATCTCATCTCATTCCCATTTCACCTCATCTCAGCTCATTCCCATTTCACCTCATCTCAACACATTCCCATTTCACCTCATTTCAACTCCTCCCCATTTCACCTCATCTCAACTCCTCCCCATTTCACCTCACCTCAACTCATTCCCATTTCACCTCATCTCAACTCCTTCCCCATTTCAGCTCATCTCAACTCCTCCCCATTTCACATCATCTCAACTCAACGCCATGTCACCTCATCTCAACTCCTCCCCATTTCACCTCATCTCAAAGCAGTCCAATTTCACCTCATCTCAACTCCGCATTTCACCTCATCTCAACTCCTCCCCATTTCACGTCATCTCAACTTCCCATTTCACCTCATCTCAACTCATTCCCATTTCACCTCATCTCAACTCCCCATTTCACCTCATCTCAACTCCTCATTTCACCTCATCTCAACTCATTCCCATTTCACCTCATCTCAATACCTTCCCATTTCACCTCTTCACAACTCCTCCCCATTTCACCTCATCTCAACTCATTCCCATTTCACCTCATCACAACTCTTCCTATTTCACCTCATCTCAACTCTTTCCCATTTCACCTCATCTCAACTCATTCCGATTTCACCTCATCTCAATACCTTCCCATTTCACCTCATCTCAACTCCACATTTCACCTCATGTCAACACCTTCCCATTTCACCTCATCTCAACACCTTCCCATTTCACCTAATCTCAACTGCCCATTTCACCTCATCTCAACTCCCCATTTCACCTCATCTCAACTCATTCCCATTTCACCTCATCTCAACTCATTCCCATTTCACCTCATATCAACTTCCCATTTCACCTCATGTCAACTCATTCCCATTTCACCTCATCTCAACTCATTCGCATTTCACGTCATCTCAACTAATTCCCATTTCACCTCATCTCAACTCCTCCCCATTTCACCTCATCTCAACTCATTCCCAATTCCCCAGATCTCAACTCCTCCTATTTCACCTCATCTCAACTCATTCCCATTTCGCCTCATCTCAACTTCCCATTTCACCTCATCTCAACTCATTCCCATTTCACCTCATCTCAACTCTTTCCCATTTCACCTCATCTCAACTCATTCCCATTTCACCTCACCTCAACTCATTCCCATTTCGCCTCATCTCAAATCATTCCCATTTCACCTCATCTCAACTCATTCCCATTTCACCTCATCTCAACTCCTCCCCATTTCACCTCATCTCAACTACCCATTTCACCTAATCTCAACTCATTCCCATTTCACCTCATCTCAACTCATTCCCATTTAACCTCATCTCAACTCTTTCCCATTTCACCTCATCTCAACTCATTCCCATTTCACCTCACCTCAACTCATTCCCATTTCGCCTCATCTCAAATCATTCCCATTTCACCTCATCTCAACTCATTCCCATTTCACCTCATCTCAACTCCTCCCCATTTCACCTCATCTCAACTACCCATTTCACCTAATCTCAACTCATTCCCATTTCACCTCATCTCAACTCATTCCCATTTCACCTCATCTCAACTCCTCCCCATTTCACCTCATCTCAACTACCCATTTCACCTAATCTCAACTCATTCCCATTTCACCTCATCTCAACTCATTCCCATTTCATCTCATCTCAACATCTTCCCATTTCACCTAATCTCAACTCCGCATTTCACCTAATCTCAACACCCCATTTCACCTCATCTCAACTCCTCCCCATTTCACCACATCTCAACTCATTCCCATTTCACCTGATCTCAACTCCTCCCCATTTCACCTCATCTCAACTCCCCATTTCACCTAATCTCAACTCATTCCCATTTCACCTCATCTCAACTCATTCCCGTTTCATCTCATCTCAACATCTTCCCATTTCACCTAATCTAAACTCCACATTTCACCTTATCTCAACTCCCCATTTCACCTCATCTCAACTCCTCCCCATTTCACCTCATCTCAACTCAGTCCCATTTCACCTCATCTCAACTCCTCCCCATTTCACCTCATCTCAACTCATACCGTTTTCACCTCATCTCAACTCCTCCCATTTCACCTCATCTCAACTCAGTCCCATTTCACCTCATCTCAACTCCTCCCCATTTCACCTCATCTCAACTCATTCCCATTTCACCTCATCTCAACTCCTCCCATTTCACCTCATCTCAACTCATTCCCATTTCACCTCATCTCAACTCCCCATTTCACCTCATCTAAACTCCTCATTTCACCACAACTCAACTCATTCCCATTTCACCTTATCTGAACTCCTCCCCATTTCACCTCATCTCAACCCGTCATTTCACCTCATCTCAACTCATTCCCATTTCACCTCATCTCAAATCATTCCCATTTCACCTCATCTCAACTCATTCCCATTTCACCTCATAACAACTCCTCCCCATTTCACCTCATCTCAACTCCCCATTTCACCTAATCTCAACTCATTCCCATTTCACCTCATCTCAACTCATTCCCATTTCATCCCATCTCAACATCTTCCCATTTCACCTAATCTCAACACCCCATTTCACCTAATCTCAACTCCCCATTTCACCTCATCTCAACTCCCCATTTCACCTCATCTCAACTCCTCATTTCACCTCATCTCAACTCATTCCCATTTCAACTCATCTCAACTCCCCATTTCACCTCATCTCAACTCCCCATTTCACCTCATCTCAACTCCTCCCCATTTCACCTCATTTCAACTCATTCCCATTTCACCTCCTCTCAACTCCGCCCCATTTCACCTCATCTCAACTGATTCCCATTTCTTCTCATCTCTCCTCCCCTTTTCACCTCATCTCAACTCCCCATTTCACCTCATCTCAACTCCCCATTTCACCTCAGCTCAACTCCTCATTTCACTTCATTTCAACTCATTCCCATTTCACCTCATCTCAACTCCTCATTTCACCTCATCTCAACACCTTCCCATTTCACCTCATCTCTACTCCACATTTCACCTCATCTCAACTCCCCATTTCACCTCATCTCAATTCCTCCCCATTTCACCACATCTCAACACCTTCCCATTTCACCTCATCTCAACTCCACATTTCACCTCATCTCAACTCCTCCCCATTTCACCTCATCACAACTGCTCCCCATTTAACCTCATCTCAACTCCTCCCAATTTCACCTCATCTCAACTCATTCCCATATCACCTCATCTCCTCCTCCCCATTTCACCTCATTTGAACACCCCTTTCACCTCATCTCAACTCCCCATTTCAGCTCATCTCAACTCCTCCCCATTTCACCTCATCTCAACTCATTCCCGTTTCACCTCATCTCAACTCATTCCCATTTCACCTCATCTCAACTCCTCCCCATTTCACCTTATCGCTGCTCATTCCCATTTCACCTCATCTCAACTCATTGCCATTTCACCTCATCTCAACACCTTCCCATTTCACCTCATCTCAACTCATTCCCATTTCACCTCATCTCAAATCATTCCCATTTCACCTCATCTCAACACCTTCCCATTTCACCTCATCTCAACTCATTCCCATTTCGCCTCATCTCAACTCCCCTTTTCACCTCATCTCAACTCATTCCCATTTCACCTCATCTCAACACCTTCCCATTTCACCTCATCTCAACTCCCCATTTCACCTCATCTCAACTCATTCCCATTTCATCTCATCTCAACTCCTCCACATTTCATCACATCTCAACTCATTCCCATTTCACCTCATCTCAACTAATTCCCATTTCACCTCATCTTCCCATTTCACCTCATCTGAACTCCCCATTTCACCTCATCTCAACTCCCCATTTCACGTCATCTCAACTCGTTCCCATTTCACCTCATCTCAACTCCCCATTTCACCTCATCTCAACTCCTCATTTCACCTCATCTCAACTCATTCCCATTTCACCTCATCTCAACTCCTCCCCATTTCACCTCATCTCCTCATTTCACCTCATCTCAACTCATTCCCATTTCACCTCATCTCAACTCCTCCCCGGTTCACCTCATCTCAAGTCCCCATTTCACCTCATCTCAACTCATTCCCATTTCACCTCATCTCAACTCCTCCCCATTTCACCTCATCTCAACTCATTCCCATTTCACCTCATCTCAACTCCTTCCCCATTTCACCTCATCTCAACTCCTCCCCATTTCACCTCATCTCAACTCATTCCCATTTCACCTCATCTCAACTGCTCCCATTTCACCTCATCTCAACTCATTCCCATTTCACCTCATCTCAACTCCCCATTTCACCTCATCTAAACTCCTCATTTCACCACAACTCAACTCATTCCCATTTCACCTTATCTCAACTCCTCCCCATTTCACCTCATCTCAACCCGTCATTTCACCTCATCTCAACTCATTCCCATTTCACCTCATCTCAAATCATTCCCATTTCACCTCATCTCAACTCATTCCCATTTCACCTCATATCAACTCCTCCCCATTTCACCTCATCTCAACTCCCCATTTCACCTAATCTCAACTCATTCCCATTTCACCTCATCTCAACTCATTCCCATTTCATCTCATCTCAACATCTTCCCATTTCACCTAATCTCAACTCCCCATTTCACCTAATCTCAACTCCCCATTTCACCTCATCTCAACTCCCCATTTCACCTCATCTCAACTCCTCATTTCACCTCATCTCAGCTCATTCCCATTTCACCTCATCTCAACTTTCCATTTCACCTCATCTCAACTCCCCATTTCACCTCATCTCAACTCCCCATTTCACCTCATCTCAACTCCTCCCCATTTCACCTCATCTCAACTCATTCCCATTTCACCTCCTCTCAACTCCGCCCCATTTCACCTCATCTCAACTGATTCCCATTTCTTCTCATCTCTCCTCCCCTTTTCACCTCATCTCAACACCCCATTTCACCTCATCTCAACTCCCCATTTCACCTCAGCTCAACTCCTCATTTCACCTCATTTCAACTCATTCCCATTTCACCTCATTTGAACTCCCCTTTCACCTCATCTCAACACCCCATTTCAGCTCATCTCAACTCCTCCCCATTTCACCTCATCTCAACTCATTCCCGTTTCACCTCATCTCAACTCCTCCCATTTCACCTGATCTCAACTCTTCCCCATTTCACCTCATCTCAACTCATTCCCATTTCACCTCATCTCAACTCCTCCCCATTTCACCTTATCGCTGCTCATTCCCATTTCACCTCATCTCAACAGCTTCCCATTTCACCTCATCTCAACTCCTCCCATTTCACCTCTCTCAACACCTCCCCATTTCACCTCATCACAACTCCTCACCATTTCACCTCATCTCAACTCATTCCCATTTCACCTCATCTCAACTCCTTCCGCATTTCACCTCATCTCAACTCATCCCCATTTCACATTTCAACTCATCCCCATTTCACCTCATCTCAACTCATTCCCATTTCACATCTCAACTCCTCCCCATGTCACCTCATCTCAACTCATTCCCATTTCACCTCATCTCAACTCCCCATTTCACCTCATCTCAACTCCCCATTTCACCTCATCTCAACTCCTCATTTCATCTCATCTCCTCATTCCAATTTCACCTCATCTCAACTCCTCATTTCAGCTCATCTCAACTCCTCCCCATTTCACCTCATCTCAACTCATTCCCATTTCACCTCATCTCAACAGCTTCCCATTTCACCTCATCTCAACTCCTCCCATTTCACCTCATCTCAACTCCTCCCCATTTCACCTCATCTCAACTCATTCCCATTTCACCTCCTCAACTCCTCCCCATTTCACCTCATCTCAACCCGTCATTTCACCTCATCTCAACTCATTCCCATTTCACCTCATCTCAAATCATTTCCATTTCACCTCATCTCAACTCATTCCCATTTCACCTCATATCAACTCCTCCCCATTTCACCTCATCTCAACTCCCCATTTCACCTAATCTCAACTCATTCCCATTTCACCTCATCTCAACTCATTCCCATTTCATCTCATCTCAACATCTTCCCATTTCACCTAATCTCAACTCCCCATTTCACCTAATCTCAACTCCCCATTTCACCTCATCTCAACTCCCCATTTCACCTCATCTCAACTCCTCATTTCACCTCATCTCAACTCATTCCCATTTCACCTCATCTCAACTCCCCATTTCACCTCATCTCAACTCCCCATTTAACCTCACCTCAACTCCTCCCCATTTCACCTCATCTCAACTCATTCCCATTTCACCTCCTCTCAACTCCGCCCCATTTCACCTCATCTCAACTGATTCCCATTTCTTCTCATCTCTCCTCCCCTTTTCACCTCATCTCAACTGCCCATTTCACCTCATCTCAACTCCCCATTTCACCTCAGCTCAACTCCTCATTTCACCTCATTTCAACTCATTCCCATTTCACCTCATCTCAACTCCTCATTTCACCTCATCTCAACACCTTCCTATTTCACCTCATCTCAACTCCCCATTTCACCTCATCTCAACTCCCCATTTCACCTCATCTCAACTCCCCATTTCACCTCATCTCAACTCCTCATTTCATCTCATCTCCTCATTCCAATTTCACCTCATCTCAACTCCTCATTTCAGCTCATCTCAACTCCTCCCCATTTCACCTCATCTCAACTCATTCCCATTTCACCTCATCTCAACAGCTTCCCATTTCACCTCATCTCAACTCCTCCCATTTCACCTCATCTCAACTCCTCCCCATTTCACCTCATCTCAACTCATTCCCATTTCACCTCCTCAACTCCTCCCCATTTCACCTCATCTCAACCCGTCATTTCACCTCATCTCAACTCATTCCCATTTCACCTCATCTCAAATCATTTCCATTTCACCTCATCTCAACTCATTCCCATTTCACCTCATATCAACTCCTCCCCATTTCACCTCATCTCAACTCCCCATTTCACCTAATCTCAAATCATTCCCATTTCACCTCATCTCAACTCATTCCCATTTCATCTCATCTCAACATCTTCCCATTTCACCTAATCTCAACTCTCCATTTCACCTAATCTCAACTCCCCATTTCACCTCATCTCAACTCCCCATTTCACCTCATCTCAACTCCTCATTTCACCTCATCTCAACTCATTCCCATTTCACCTCATCTCAACTCCCCATTTCACCTCATCTCAACTCCCCATTTAACCTCATCTCAACTCCTCCCCATTTCACCTCATCTCAACTCATTCCCATTTCACCTCCTCTCAACTCCGCCCCATTTCACCTCATCTCAACTGATTCCCATTTCTTCTCATCTCTCCTCCCCTTTTCACCTCATCTCAACTGCCCATTTCACCTCATCTCAACTCCCCATTTCACCTCAGCTCAACTCCTCATTTCACCTCATTTCAACTCATTCCCATTTCACCTCATCTCAACTCCTCATTTCACCTCATCTCAACACCTTCCTATTTCACCTCATCTCAACTCCCCATTTCACCTCATCTCAACTCCCCATTTCACCTCATCTCAATTCCTCCCCATTTCACCACATCTCAACACCTTCCCATTTCACCTCATCTCAACTCCACATTTCACCTCATCTCAACTCCTCCCCATTTCACCTCATCACAACTGCTCCCCATTTAACCTCATCTCAACTCCTCCCCATTTCACCTCATCTCAACTCATTCCCATATCACCTCATCTCCTCCTCCCCATTTCACCTCATTTGAACTCCCCTTTCACCTCATCTCAACTCCCATTTCAGCTCATCTCAACTCCTCCCCATTTCACCTCATCTCAACTCATTCCCGTTTCACCTCATCTCAACTCCTCCCATTTCACCTCATCTCAACTCTTCCCCATTTCACCTCATCTCAACTCATTCCCATTTCACCTCATCTCAACTCCTCCCCATTTCACCTTATCGCTGCTCATTCCCATTTCACCTCATCTCAACACCTTCCGATTTCACCTCATCTCAACTCATTCCCATTTCGCCTCATCTCAACTCCCCTTTTCACCTCATCTGAACTCATTCCCATTTCACCTCATCTCAACACCTTCCCATTTCACCTCATCTCAACTCCCCATTTCACCTCATCTCAACTCATTCCCATTTCATCTCATCTCAACTCCTCCACATTTCACCACATCTCAACTCATTCCCATTTCACCTCATCTCAACTAATTCCCATTTCACCTCATCTTCCCATTTCACCTCATCTGAACTCCCCATTTCACCTCATCTCAACTCCTCATTTCACCTCATCTCAACTCATTCCCATTTCACCTCATCTCAACTCCTCCCCATTTCACCTCATCTCCTCATTTCACCTCATCTCAACACATTCCCATTTCACCTCATCTCAACTCATTCCCATTTCACATCTCAACTCCTCCCCATGTCACCTCATCTCAACTCATTCCCATTTCACCTCATCTCAACTCCTCATTTCAGCTCATCTCAACTCCTCCCCATTTCACCTCATCTCAACTCATTCCCATTTCACCTCATCTCAACAGCTTCCCATTTCACCTCATCTCAACTCCTCCCATTTCACCTCATCTCAACTCCTCCCCATTTCACCTCATCTCAACTCATTCCCATTTCACCTCCTCAACTCCTCCCCATTTCACCTCATCTCAACCCGTCATTTCACCTCATCTCAACTCATTCCCATTTCACCTCATCTCAAATCATTTCCATTTCACCTCATCTCAACTCATTCCCATTTCACCTCATATCAACTCCTCCCCATTTCACCTCATCTCAACTCCCCATTTCACCTAATCTCAACTCATTCCCATTTCACCTCATCTCAACTCATTCCCATTTCATCTCATCTCAACATCTTCCCATTTCACCTAATCTCAACTCCCCATTTCACCTAATCTCAACTCCCCATTTCACCTCATCTCAACTCCCCATTTCACCTCATCTCAACTCCTCATTTCACCTCATCTCAACTCATTCCCATTTCACCTCATCTCAACTAATTCCCATTTCACCTCATCTTCCCATTTCACCTCATCTGAACTCCCCATTTCACCTCATCTCAACTCCTCATTTCACCTCATCTCAACTCATTCCCATTTCACCTCATCTCAACTCCTCCCCATTTCACCTCATCTCCTCATTTCACCTCATCTCAACACATTCCCATTTCACCTCATCTCAACTCATTCCCATTTCACATCTCAACTCCTCCCCATGTCACCTCATCTCAACTCATTCCCATTTCACCTCATCTCAACTCCTCATTTCAGCTCATCTCAACTCCTCCCCATTTCACCTCATCTCAACTCATTCCCATTTCACCTCATCTCAACAGCTTCCCATTTCACCTCATCTCAACTCCTCCCATTTCACCTCATCTCAACTCCTCCCCATTTCACCTCATCTCAACTCATTCCCATTTCACCTCCTCAACTCCTCCCCATTTCACCTCATCTCAACCCGTCATTTCACCTCATCTCAACTCATTCCCATTTCACCTCATCTCAAATCATTTCCATTTCACCTCATCTCAACTCATTCCCATTTCACCTCATATCAACTCCTCCCCATTTCACCTCATCTCAACTCCCCATTTCACCTAATCTCAACTCATTCCCATTTCACCTCATCTCAACTCATTCCCATTTCATCTCATCTCAACATCTTCCCATTTCACCTAATCTCAACTCCCCATTTCACCTAATCTCAACTCCCCATTTCACCTCATCTCAACTCCCCATTTCACCTCATCTCAACTCCTCATTTCACCTCATCTCAACTCATTCCCATTTCACCTCATCTCAACTCCCCATTTCACCTCATCTCAACTCCCCATTTAACCTCATCTCAACTCCTCCCCATTTCACCTCATCTCAACTCATTCCCATTTCACCTCCTCTCAACTCCGCCCCATTTCACCTCATCTCAACTGATTCCCATTTCTTCTCATCTCTCCTCCCCTTTTCACCTCATCTCAACTGCCCATTTCACCTCATCTCAACTCCCCATTTCACCTCAGCTCAACTCCTCATTTCACCTCATTTCAACTCATTCCCATTTCACCTCATCTCAACTCCTCATTTCACCTCATCTCAACACCTTCCTATTTCACCTCATCTCAACTCCCCATTTCACCTCATCTCAACTCCCCATTTCTCCTCATCTCAATTCCTCCCCATTTCACCACATCTCAACACCTTCCCATTTCACCTCATCTCAACTCCACATTTCACCTCATCTCAACTCCTCCCCATTTCACCTCATCACAACTGCTCCCCATTTAACCTCATCTCAACTCCTCCCCATTTCACCTCATCTCAACTCATTCCCATATCACCTCATCTCCTCCTCCCCATTTCACCTCATTTGAACTCCCCTTTCACCTCATCTCAACTCCCATTTCAGCTCATCTCAACTCCTCCCCATTTCACCTCATCTCAACTCATTCCCGTTTCACCTCATCTCAACTCCTCCCATTTCACCTCATCTCAACTCTTCCCCATTTCACCTCATCTCAACTCATTCCCATTTCACCTCATCTCAACTCCTCCCCATTTCACCTTATCGCTGCTCATTCCCATTTTACCGCATCTCAACACCTTCCGATTTCACCTCATCTCAACTCATTCCCATTTCGCCTCATCTCAACTCCCCTTTTCACCTCATCTGAACTCATTCCCATTTCACCTCATCTCAACACCTTCCCATTTCACCTCATCTCAACTCCCCATTTCACCTCATCTCAACTCATTCCCATTTCATCTCATCTCAACTCCTCCACATTTCACCACATCTCAACTCATTCCCATTTCACCTCATCTCAACTAATTCCCATTTCACCTCATCTTCCCATTTCACCTCATCTGAACTCCCCATTTCACCTCATCTCAACTCCTCATTTCACCTCATCACAACTCATTCCCATTTCACCTCATCTCAACTCCTCCCCATTTCACCTCATCTCCTCATTTCACCTCATCTCAACACATTCCCATTTCACCTCATCTCAACTCATTCCCATTTCACCTCATCTCAACTCCTCCACGGTTCACCTCATCTCAAGTCCCCATTTAACCTCATCTTAGCTCATTCCCATTTCACCTCATCTCAACTCCTCCCCATTTCACCTCATCTCAACTCATTCCCATTTCACCTCATCTCAACTCCTTCCCCATTTCACCTCATCTCAACTCCTCCCCATTTCACGTCATCTCAACTCGTTCCCATTTCACCTCATCTCAGCTCCCCATTTCACCTCATCTCAACTCCTCATTTCACCTCATCTGAACTCATTCCCATTTCACCTCATCTCAACTCCTCCCCATTTCACCTCATCTCCTCATTTCACCTCATCTCAACTCATTCCCATTTCACCTCATCTCAACTCATTCCCATTTCACCTCATCTCAACTCATTCCCATTTCACCTCATCTCAACTCCTCCCCGGTTCACCTCATCTCAAGTCCCCATTTCACCTCATCTCAGCTCATTCCCATTTCACCTCATCTCAACTCCTCCCCATTTCACCTCATCTCAACTCATTCCCATTTCACCTCATCTCAACTCCTTCCCCATTTCACCTCATCTCAACTCCTCCCCATTTCACCTCATCTCAACTCATTCCCATTTCACCTCATCTCAACTCCTCCCATTTCACCTCATCTCAACTCATTCCCATTTCTCCTCTCTCAACACCTCCCCATTTCACCTCATCACAACTCCTCACCATTTCACCTCATCTCAACTCATTCCCATTTCACCTCATCTCAACTCCTTCCGCATTTCACCTCATCTCAACTCATCCCCATTTCACATTTCAACTCATCCCCATTTCACCTCATCTCAACTCATTCCCATTTCACATCTCAACTCCTCCCCATGTCACCTCATCTCAACTCATTCCCATTTCACCTCATCTCAACTCCCCATTTCACCTCATCTCAACTCCCCATTTCACCTCATCTCAACTCCTCATTTCATCTCATCTCCTCATTCCAATTTCACCTCATCTCAACTCCTCATTTCAGCTCATCTCAACTCCTCCCCATTTCACCTCATCTCAACTCATTCCCATTTCACCTCATCTCAACAGCTTCCCATTTCACCTCATCTCCTCATTTCACCTCATCTCAACACATTCCCATTTCACCTCATCTCAACACATTCCCATTTCACCTCATCTCAACTCATTCCCATTTCACCTCATCTCAACTCCTCCCCGGTTCACCTCATCTCAAGTCCCCATTTAACCTCATCTTAGCTCATTCCCATTTCACCTCATCTCAACTCCTCCCCATTTCACCTCATCTCAACTCATTCCCATTTCACCTCATCTCAACTCCTTCCCCATTTCACCTCATCTCAACTCCTCCCCATTTCACGTCATCTCAACTCGTTCCCATTTCACCTCATCTCAGCTCCCCATTTCACCTCATCTCAACTCCTCATTTCACCTCATCTGAACTCATTCCCATTTCACCTCATCTCAACTCCTCCCCATTTCACCTCATCTCCTCATTTCACCTCATCTCAACTCATTCCCATTTCACCTCAACTCAACTCATTCCCATTTCACCTCATCTCAACTCATTCCCATTTCACCTCATCTCAACTCCTCCCCGGTTCACCTCATCTCAAGTCCCCATTTCACCTCATCTCAGCTCATTCCCATTTCACCTCATCTCAACTCCTCCCCATTTCACCTCATCTCAACTCATTCCCATTTCACCTCATCTCAACTCCTTCCCCATTTCACCTCATCTCAACTCCTCCCCATTTCACCTCATCTCAACTCATTCCCATTTCACCTCATCTCAACTCCTCCCATTTCACCTCATCTCAACTCATTCCCATTTCACCTCTCTCAACACCTCCCCATTTCACCTCATCACAACTCCTCACCATTTCACCTCATCTCAACTCATTCCCATTTCACCTCATCTCAACTCCTTCCGCATTTCACCTCATCTCAACTCATCCCCATTTCACATTTCAACTCATCCCCATTTCACCTCATCTCAACTCATTCCCATTTCACATCTCAACTCCTCCCCATGTCACCTCATCTCAACTCATTCCCATTTCACCTCATCTCAACTCCCCATTTCACCTCATCTCAACTCCCCATTACACCTCATCTCAATTCCTCATTTCATCTCATCTCCTCATTCCAATTTCACCTCATCTCAACTCCTCATTTCAGCTCATCTCAACTCCTCCCCATTTCACCTCATCTCAACTCATTCCCATTTCACCTCATCTCAACAGCTTCCCATTTCACCTCATCTCAACTCCTCCCATTTCACCTCATCTCAACTCCTCCCCATTTCACCTCATCTCAACTCATTCCCTTTTCACCTCCTCAACTCCTCCCCATTTCACCTCATCTCAACCCGTCATTTCACCTCATCTCAACTCATTCCCATTTCACCTCATCTCAAATCATTTCCATTTCACCTCATCTCAACTCATTCCCATTTCACCTCATATCAACTCCTCCCCATTTCACCTCATCTCAACTCCCCATTTCACCTAATCTCAACTCATTCCCATTTCACCTCATCTCAACTCATTCCCATTTCATCTCATCTCAACATCTTCCCATTTCACCTAATCTCAACTCCCCATTTCACCTAATCTCAACTCCCCATTTCACCTCATCTCAACTCCCCATTTCACCTCATCTCAACTCCTCATTTCACCTCATCTCAACTCATTCCCATTTCACCTCATCTCAACTCCCCATTTCACCTCATCTCAACTCCTCATTTCACCGCATCTCAACTCATTCCCATTTCACCTCATCTCAACTCCCCATTTCACCTCATCTCAACTCCCCATTTAACCTCATCTCAACTCCTCCCCATTTCACCTCCTCTCAACTCCGCCCCATTTCACCTCATCTCAACTGATTCCCATTTCTTCTCATCTCTCCTCACCTTTTCACCTCATCTCAACTCCCCATTTCACCTCATCTCAACTCCCCATTTCACCTCAGCTCAACTCCTCATTTCACCTCATTTCAACTCATTCCCATTTCACATCATCTCAACTCCTCATTTCACCTCATCTCAACATCTTCCCATTTCACCTCATCTCAACTCCCCATTTCACCTCATCTCAACTCCCCATTTCACCTCATCTCAATTCCTCCCCATTTCACCACATCTCAACACCTTCCCATTTCACCTCATCTCAACTCCACATTTCACCTCATCTCAACTCCTCCCCATTTCACCTCATCACAACTCTTACCCATATCACCTCATCTCAACTCATTCCCATATCACCTCATCTCCTCCTCCCCATTTCACCTCATTTGAACTCCCCTTTCACCTCATCTCAACTCCCCATTTCAGCTCATCTCAACTCCTCCCCATTTCACCTCATCTCAACTCATTCCCGTTTCACCTCATCTCAACTCCTCCCATTTCACCTCATCTCAACTCTTCCCCATTTCACCTCATCTCAACTCATTCCCATTTCACCTCATCACAACTCCTCCCCATTTCACCTTATCGCTGCTCATTCCCATTTCACCTCATCTCAACACCTTCCGATTTCACCTCATCTCAACTCATTCCCATTTCGCCTCATCTCAACTCCCCTTTTCACCTCATCTGAACTCATTCCCATTTCACCTCATCTCAACACCTTCCCATTTCACCTCATCTCAACTCCCCATTTCACCTCATCTCAACTCATTCCCATTTCATCTCATCTCAACTCCTCCACATTTCACCACATCTCAACTCATTCCCATTTCACCTCATCTCAACTAATTCCCATTTCACCTCATCTTCCCATTTCACCTCATCTGAACTCCCCATTTCACCTCATCTCAACTCCCCATTTCACGTCATCTCAACTCGTTCCCATTTCACCTCATCTCAACTCCCCATTTCACCTAATCTCAACTCCTCATTTCACCTCATCTCAAATCATTCCCATTTCACCTCATCTCAACTCCTCCCCATTTCACCTCATCTCCTCATTTCACCTCATCTCAACTCATTCCCATTTCACCTCATCTCAACTCATTCCCATTTCACCTCATCTCAACTCATTCCCATTTCACCTCATCTCAACTCCTCCCCGGTTCACCTCATCTCAAGTCCACATTTCACCTCATCTCAGCTCATTCCCATTTCACCTCATCTCAACTCCTCCCCATTTCACCTCATCTCAACTCATTCCCATTTCACCTCATCTCAACTCCTTCCCCATTTCACCTCATCTCAACTCCACCCCATTTCACCTCATCTCAACTCATACCCATTTCACCTCATCTCAACTCCTCCCATTTCACCTCATCTCAACTCATTCCCATTTCACCTCATCTCAACTCCCCATTTCACCTCATCTAAACTCCTCATTTCAACACAACTCAACTCATTCCCATTTCACCTTATCTCAACTCCTCCCCATTTCACCTCATCTCAACCCGTCATTTCACCTCATCTCAACTCATTCCCATTTCACCTCATCTCAAATCATTCCCATTTCACCTCATCTCAACTCATTCCCATTTCACCTCATATCAACTCCTCCCCATTTCACCTCATCTCAACTCCCCATTTCACCTAATCTCAACTCATTCCCATTTCACCTCATCTCAACACATTCCCATTTCATCTCATCTCAACATCTTCCCATTTCACCTAATCTCAACTCCCATTTCACCTAATCTCAACTCCCCATTTCACCTCATCTCAACTCCCCATTTCACCTCATCTCAACTCCTTATTTCACCTCATCTCAACTCATTCCCATTTCACCTCATCTCAACTCCCCATTTCACCTCATCTCAACTCCCCATTTCACCTCATCTCAACTCCTCCCCATTTCACCTCATCTCAACTCATTCCCATTTCACCTCCTCTCAACTCCGCCCCATTTCACCTCATCTCAACTGATTCCCATTTCTTCTCATCTCTCCTCCCCTTTTCACCTCATCTCAACTCCCCATTTCACCTCATCTCAACTCCCCATTTCACCTCAGCTCAACTCCTCATTTCACCTCATTTCAACTCATTCCCATTTCACCTCATCTCAACTCCTCATTTCACCTCATCTCAACACCTTCCCATTTCACCTCATCTCAACTCCCCATTTCACCTCATCTCAACTCCCCATTTCACCTGATCTCAATTCCTCCCCATTTCACCACATCTCAACACCTTCACATTTCACCTCATCTCAACTCCACATTTCACCTCATCTCAACTCCTCCCCATTTCACCTCATCACAACTGCTCCCCATTTAACCTCATCTCAACTCCTCCCCATTTCACCTCATCTCAACTCATTCCCATATCACCTCATCTCCTCCTCCCCATTTCACCTCATTTGAACTCCCCTTTCACCTCATCTCAACTCCCCATTTCAGCTCATCTCAACTCCTCCCCATTTCAACCCATCTCAACTCATTCCCGTTTCACCTCATCTCAACTCCTCCCATTTCACCTCATCTCAACTCTTCCCCATTTCACCTCATCTCAACTCATTCCCATTTCAGCTCATCTCAAATCCTCCCCATTTCTCCTTATCGCTGCTCATTCCCATTTCAAACCATCTCAACTCATTCCCGTTTCACCTCATCTCAACTCCTCCCATTTCACCTCATCTCAACTCCCCATTTCACCGCATCTCAACTCCCCATTTCACCTCAGCTCAACTGCTCATTTCACCTCATTTCAACTCATTCCCATTTCACCTCATCTCAACTCCTCATTTCACCTCATCTCAACACCTTCCCATTTCACCTCATCTCAACTCCCCATTTCACCTCATCTCAACTCCCCATTTCACCTGATCTCAATTCCTCCCCATTTCACCACATCTCAACACCTTCCTATTTCACCTCATCTCAACTCCACATTTCACCTCATCTCAACTCCTCCCCATTTCACCTCATCACAACTGCTCCCCATTTAACCTCATCTCAACTCCTCCCCATTTCACCTCATCTCAACTCATTCCCATATCACCTCATCTCCTCCTCCCCATTTCACCTCATTTGAACTCCCCTTTCACCTCATCTCAACTCCCCATTTCAGCTCATCTCAACTCCCCATTTCACCTGATCTCAATTCCTCCCCATTTCACCACATCTCAACACCTTCCCATTTCACCTCATCTCAACTCCACATTTCACCTCATCTCAACTCCTCCCCATTTCACCTCATCACAACTGCTCCCCATTTAACCTCATCTCAACTCCTCCCCATTTCACCTCATCTCAACTCATTCCCATTTCACATCTCAACTCCTCCCCATGTCACCTCATTTCAACTCATTCCCATTTCACCTCATCTCAACTCCCCATTTCACCTCATCTCAACTCCCCATTTCACCTCATCTCAACTCCTCATTTCACCTCATCTCCTCATTCCAATTTCACCTCATCTCAACTCCTCCTTTCACCTCATCTCAACACCTTCCCATTTCACCTTATCTCAACTCTCCATTTCACCTCATCTCAACACCCCATTTCACCTCATCTCAACTCCTCCCCATTTCACCTCATCTCAACTCATTCCCATTTCACCTCATCTGAACAGCTTCCCATTTCACCTCATCTCAACTCATTCCCATTTCACCTCATCTCAACAGCTTCCCATTTCACCTCATCTCAACTCCTCCCATTTCACCTCTCTCAACACCTCCCCATTTCACCTCATCACAACTCCTCAGCATTTCACCTCATCTCAACTCATTCCCATTTCACCTCATCTCAACACCTTCCCCTTTCACCTCCCTCAACTCATTCCCATTTCACATTTCAACTCATCCCCATTTCACCTCATCTCAACTCATTCCCATTTCACATCTCAACTCCTCCCCATGTCACCTCATCTCAACTCATTCCCATTTCACCTCTCTCAACACCTCCCCATTTCACCTCATCACAACTCCTCAGCATTTCACCTCATCTCAACTCATTCCCATTTCACCTCATCTCAACACCTTCCCCTTTCACCTCCCTCAACTCATTCCCATTTCACATTTCAACTCATCCCCATTTCACCTCATCTCAACTCATTCCCATTTCACATCTCAACTCCTCCCCATGTCACCTCATCTCAACTCATTCCCATTTCACCTCATCTCAACTCCCCTTCACCTCATCTCAACTCCTCATTTCACCTCATCTCAACTCATTCCCATTTCGCCTCATCTCAACTCCCCTTTTCACCTCATCTGAACTCATTCCCATTTCACCTCATCTCAACACCTTCCCATTTCACCTCATCTCAACTCCCCATTTCACCTCATCTCAACTCATTCCCATTTCATCTCAACTCAACTCCTCCACATTTCACCACATCTCAACTCATTCCCATTTCACCTCATCTCAACTAATTCCCATTTCACCTCATCTTTCCATTTCACCTCATCTGAACTCCCCATTTCACCTCATCTCAACTCCCCATTTCACGTCATCTGAACTCGTTCCCATTTCACCTCATCTCAACTCCCCATTTCACCTCATCTCAACTCCTCATTTCACCTCATCTCAACTCATTCCCATTTCACCTCATCTCAACTCCCCTTTTCACCTCATCTCAACACCTTCCCATTTCACCTCATCTCAACTCCCCATTTCACCTCATCTCAACTCCCCATTTCACCTGATCTCAATTCCTCCCCATTTCACCACATCTCAACACCTTCCCATTTCACCTCCTCAACTCCACATTTCACCTCATCTCAACTCCTCCCCATTTCACCTCATCACAACTGCTCCCCATTTAACCTCATCTCAACTCCTCCCCATTTCACCTCATCTCAACTCATTCCCATATCACCTCATCTCCTCCTCCCCATTTCACCTCATTTGAACTCCCCTTTCACCTCATCTCAACTCCCCATTTCAGCTCATCTCAACTCCTCCCCATTTCAACCCATCTCAACTCATTCCCGTTTCACCTCATCTCAACTCATTCCCATTTCACCTCATATCAACTCCTCCCCATTTCACCTCATCTCAACTCCCCATTTCACCTAATCTCAACTCATTCCCATTTCACCTCATCTCAACACATTCCCATTTCATCTCATCTCAACATCTTCCCATTTCACCTAATCTCAACTCCCATTTCACCTAATCTCAACTCCCCATTTCACCTCATCTCAACTCCCCATTTCACCTCATCTCAACTCCTTATTTCACCTCATCTCAACTCATTCCCATTTCACCTCATCTCAACTCCCCATTTCACCTCATCTCAACTCCCCATTTCACCTCATCTCAACTCCTCCCCATTTCACCTCATCTCAACTCATTCCCATTTCACCTCCTCTCAACTCCGCCCCATTTCACCTCATCTCAACTGATTCCCATTTCTTCTCATCTCTCCTCCCCTTTTCACCTCATCTCAACTCCCCATTTCACCTCATCTCAACTCCCCATTTCACCTCAGCTCAACTCCTCATTTCACCTCATTTCAACTCATTCCCATTTCACCTCATCTCAACTCCTCATTTCACCTCATCTCAACACCTTCCCATTTCACCTCATCTCAACTCCCCATTTCACCTCATCTCAACTCCCCATTTCACCTGATCTCAATTCCTCCCCATTTCACCACATCTCAACACCTTCACATTTCACCTCATCTCAACTCCACATTTCACCTCATCTCAACTCCTCCCCATTTCACCTCATCACAACTGCTCCCCATTTAACCTCATCTCAACTCCTCCCCATTTCACCTCATCTCAACTCATTCCCATATCACCTCATCTCCTCCTCCCCATTTCACCTCATTTGAACTCCCCTTTCACCTCATCTCAACTCCCCATTTCAGCTCATCTCAACTCCTCCCCATTTCAACCCATCTCAACTCATTCCCGTTTCACCTCATCTCAACTCCTCCCATTTCACCTCATCTCAACTCTTCCCCATTTCACCTCATCTCAACTCATTCCCATTTCAGCTCATCTCAAATCCTCCCCATTTCTCCTTATCGCTGCTCATTCCCATTTCAAACCATCTCAACTCATTCCCGTTTCACCTCATCTCAACTCCTCCCATTTCACCTCATCTCAACTCCCCATTTCACCTCATCTCAACTCCCCATTTCACCTCAGCTCAACTGCTCATTTCACCTCATTTCAACTCATTCCCATTTCACCTCATCTCAACTCCTCATTTCACCTCATCTCAACACCTTCCCATTTCACCTCATCTCAACTCCCCATTTCACCTCATCTCAACTCCCCATTTCACCTGATCTCAATTCCTCCCCATTTCACCACATCTCAACACCTTCCCATTTCACCTCATCTCAACTCCACATTTCACCTCATCTCAACTCCTCCCCATTTCACCTCATCACAACTGCTCCCCATTTAACCTCATCTCAACTCCTCCCCATTTCACCTCATCTCAACTCATTCCCATATCACCTCATCTCCTCCTCCCCATTTCACCTCATTTGAACTCCCCTTTCACCTCATCTCAACTCCCCATTTCAGCTCATCTCAACTCCCCATTTCACCTGATCTCAATTCCTCCCCATTTCACCACATCTCAACACCTTCCCATTTCACCTCATCTCAACTCCACATTTCACCTCATCTCAACTCCTCCCCATTTCACCTCATCACAACTCCTCCCCATTTCACCTCATCTCAACTCCCCATTTCACCTAATCTCAACTCATTCCCATTTCACCTCATCTCAACACATTCCCATTTCATCTCATCTCAACATCTTCCCATTTCACCTAATCTCAACTCCCATTTCACCTAATCTCAACTCCCCATTTCACCTCATCTCAACTCCCCATTTCACCTCATCTCAACTCCTTATTTCACCTCATCTCAACTCATTCCCATTTCACCTCATCTCAACTCCCCATTTCACCTCATCTCAACTCCCCATTTCACCTCATCTCAACTCCTCCCCATTTCACCTCATCTCAACTCATTCCCATTTCACCTCCTCTCAACTCCGCCCCATTTCACCTCATCTCAACTGATTCCCATTTCTTCTCATCTCTCCTCCCCTTTTCACCTCATCTCAACTCCCCATTTCACCTCATCTCAACTCCCCATTTCACCTCAGCTCAACTCCTCATTTCACCTCATTTCAACTCATTCCCATTTCACCTCATCTCAACTCCTCATTTCACCTCATCTCAACACCTTCCCATTTCACCTCATCTCAACTCCCCATTTCACCTCATCTCAACTCCCCATTTCACCTGATCTCAATTCCTCCCCATTTCACCACATCTCAACACCTTCACATTTCACCTCATCTCAACTCCACATTTCACCTCATCTCAACTCCTCCCCATTTCACCTCATCACAACTGCTCCCCATTTAACCTCATCTCAACTCCTCCCCATTTCACCTCATCTCAACTCATTCCCATATCACCTCATCTCCTCCTCCCCATTTCACCTCATTTGAACTCCCCTTTCACCTCATCTCAACTCCCCATTTCAGCTCATCTCAACTCCTCCCCATTTCAACCCATCTCAACTCATTCCCGTTTCACCTCATCTCAACTCCTCCCATTTCACCTCATCTCAACTCTTCCCCATTTCACCTCATCTCAACTCATTCCCATTTCAGCTCATCTCAAATCCTCCCCATTTCTCCTTATCGCTGCTCATTCCCATTTCAAACCATCTCAACTCATTCCCGTTTCACCTCATCTCAACTCCTCCCATTTCACCTCATCTCAACTCCCCATTTCACCTCATCTCAACTCCCCATTTCACCTCAGCTCAACTGCTCATTTCACCTCATTTCAACTCATTCCCATTTCACCTCATCTCAACTCCTCATTTCACCTCATCTCAACACCTTCCCATTTCACCTCATCTCAACTCCCCATTTCACCTCATCTCAACTCCCCATTTCACCTGATCTCAATTCCTCCCCATTTCACCACATCTCAACACCTTCCCATTTCACCTCATCTCAACTCCACATTTCACCTCATCTCAACTCCTCCCCATTTCACCTCATCACAACTGCTCCCCATTTAACCTCATCTCAACTCCTCCCCATTTCACCTCATCTCAACTCATTCCCATATCACCTCATCTCCTCCTCCCCATTTCACCTCATTTGAACTCCCCTTTCACCTCATCTCAACTCCCCATTTCAGCTCATCTCAACTCCCCATTTCACCTGATCTCAATTCCTCCCCATTTCACCACATCTCAACACCTTCCCATTTCACCTCATCTCAACTCCACATTTCACCTCATCTCAACTCCTCCCCATTTCACCTCATCACAACTGCTCCCCATTTAACCTCATCTCAACTCCTCCCCATTTCACCTCATCTCAACTCATTCCCATTTCACATCTCAACTCCTCCCCATGTCACCTCATTTCAACTCATTCCCATTTCACCTCATCTCAACTCCCCATTTCACCTCATCTCAACTCCCCATTTCACCTCATCTCAACTCCTCATTTCACCTCATCTCCTCATTCCAATTTCACCTCATCTCAACTCCTCCTTTCACCTCATCTCAACACCTTCCCATTTCACCTTATCTCAACTCTCCATTTCACCTCATCTCAACACCCCATTTCACCTCATCTCAACTCCTCCCCATTTCACCTCATCTCAACTCATTCCCATTTCACCTCATCTGAACAGCTTCCCATTTCACCTCATCTCAACTCATTCCCATTTCACCTCATCTCAACAGCTTCCCATTTCACCTCATCTCAACCCCTCCCATTTCACCTCTCTCAACACCTCCCCATTTCACCTCATCACAACTCCTCAGCATTTCACCTCATCTCAACTCATTCCCATTTCACCTCATCTCAACACCTTCCCCTTTCACCTCCCTCAACTCATTCCCATTTCACATTTCAACTCATCCCCATTTCACCTCATCTCAACTCATTCCCATTTCACATCTCAACTCCTCCCCATGTCACCTCATCTCAACTCATTCCCATTTCACCTCATCTCAACTCCCCTTCACCTCATCTCAACTCCCCATTTCACCTCATCTCAACTCCTCATTTCACCTCATCTCTTCATTCCAATTTCACCTCATCTCAACTCCTCATTTCACCTCATCTCAACTCATTCCCATTTCGCCTCATCTCAACTCCCCTTTTCACCTCATCTGAACTCATTCCCATTTCACCTCATCTCAACACCTTCCCATTTCACCTCATCTCAACTCCCCATTTCACCTCATCTCAACTCATTCCCATTTCATCTCAACTCAACTCCTCCACATTTCACCACATCTCAACTCATTCCCATTTCACCTCATCTCAACTAATTCCCATTTCACCTCATCTTTCCATTTCACCTCATCTGAACTCCCCATTTCACCTCATCTCAACTCCCCATTTCACGTCATCTGAACTCGTTCCCATTTCACCTCATCTCAACTCCCCATTTCACCTCATCTCAACTCCTCATTTCACCTCATCTCAACTCATTCCCATTTCACCTCATCTCAACTCCCCTTTTCACCTCATCTCAACACCTTCCCATTTCACCTCATCTCAACTCCCCATTTCACCTCATCTCAACTCCCCATTTCACCTGATCTCAATTCCTCCCCATTTCACCACATCTCAACACCTTCCCATTTCACCTCCTCAACTCCACATTTCACCTCATCTCAACTCCTCCCCATTTCACCTCATCACAACTGCTCCCCATTTAACCTCATCTCAACTCCTCCCCATTTCACCTCATCTCAACTCATTCCCATATCACCTCATCTCCTCCTCCCCATTTCACCTCATTTGAACTCCCCTTTCACCTCATCTCAACTCCCCATTTCAGCTCATCTCAACTCCTCCCCATTTCAACCCATCTCAACTCATTCCCGTTTCACCTCATCTCAACTCCTCCCATTTCACCTCATCTCAACTCTTCCCCATTTCACCTCATCTCAACTCATTCCCATTTCACCTCATCTCAAATCCTCCCCATTTCACCTTATCGCTGCTCATTCCCATTTCACCTCATCTCAACTCATTGCCATTTCACCTCATCTCAACACCTTCCCATTTCACCTCATCTCAACTCATTCCCATTTCACCTCATCTCAACTCATTCCCATTTCACCTCATCTCAACACCTTCCCATTTCACCTCATCTCAACTCATTCCCATTTCGCCTCTTCTCAACTCCCCTTTTCACCTCATCTCAACACATTCCCATTTCACCTCATCTCAACACCTTCCGATTTCACCTCATCTCAACTCCCCATTTCACCTCATCTCAACTCATTCCCATTTCATCTCATCTCAACTCCTCCACATTTCACCACATCTCAACTCATTCCCATTTCACCTCATCTCAACTAATTCCCATTTCACCTCATCTTCCCATTTCACCTGATCTGAACTCCCCATTTCACCTCATCTCAACTCCCCATTTCACGTCATCTCAACTCGTTCCCATTTCACCTCATCTCAACTCCCCATTTTACGTCATCTCAACTCGTTCCCATTTCACCTCATCTCAACTCCCCATTTCACCTCATCTCAACTCCTCATTTCACCTCATCTCAACTCATTCCCATTTCACCTCATCTCAACTCCTCCTCATTTCACCTCATCTCAACTCATTCCCATTGCACCTCATCTCAACTCATTCCCATTTCACCTCATCTCAACTCATTCCCATTTCACCTCATCTCAACTCCTCCCCGGTTCACCTCATCTCAAGTCCGCATTTCACCTCATCTCAACTCATTCCCATTTCACCTCATCTCAACTCCTCCCCATTTCACCTCATCTCAACTCATTCCCATTTCACCTCATCTCAACTCCTCCCCATTTCACCTGAACTCAACTCCTCACCATTTCACCTCATCTCAACTCATTCCCATTTCACCTCATCTCAACTCCTTCCCCATTTCACCTCATCTCAACTCATTCCCATTTCACATCTCAACTCCTCCCCATGTCACCTCATTTCAACTCATTCCCATTTCACCTCATCTCAACTCCCCATTTCACCTCATCTCAACTCCCCATTTCACCTCATCTCAACTCCTCATTTCACCTCATCTCCTCATTCCATTTTCTCCTCATCTCAACTCCTCATTTCACCTCATCTCAACACCTTCCCATTTCACCTTATCTCAACTCTCCATTTCACCTCATCTCAACACCCCATTTCACCTCATCTCAACTCCTCCCCATTTCACCTCATCTCAACTCATTCCCATTTTACCTCATCTGAACAGCTTCCCATTTCACCTCATCTCAACTCATTCCCATTTCACCTCATCTCAACAGCTTCCCATTTCACCTCATCTCAACTCCTCCCATTTCACCTCTCTCAACACCTCCCCATTTCACCTCATCACAACTCCTCAGCATTTCACCTCATCTCAACTCATTCCCATTTCACCTCATCTCAACTCCTTCCCCATTTCACCTCTCTCAACTCATTCCCATTTCACATTTCAACTCATCCCCATTTCACCTCATCTCAACTCATTCCCATTTCACATCTCAACTCCTCCCCATGTCACCTCATCTCAACTCATTCCCATTTCACCTCATCTCAACTCCCCTTCACCTCATCTCAACTCCCCATTTCACCTCATCTCAACTCCTCATTTCACCTCATCTCTTCATTCCAATTTCACCTCATCTCAACTCCTCATTTCACCTCATCTCAACTCATTCCCATTTCGCCTCATCTCAACTCCCCTTTTCACCTCATCTGAACTCATTCCCATTTCACCTCATCTCAACACCTTCCCATTTCACCTCATCTCAACTCCCCATTTCACCTCATCTCAACTCATTCCCATTTCATCTCATCTCAACTCCTCCACATTTCACCACATCTCAACTCATTCCCATTTCACCTCATCTCAACTAATTCCCATTTCACCTCATCTTTCCATTTCACCTCATCTGAACTCCCCATTTCACCTCATCTCAACTCCCCATTTCACGTCATCTGAACTCGTTCCCATTTCACCTCATCTCAACTCCCCATTTCACCTCATCTCAACTCCTCATTTCACCTCATCTCAACTCATTCCCATTTCACCTCATCTCAACTCCTCCCCATTTCACCTCATCTCCTCATTTAACCTCATCTCAACTCATTCCCATTTCACATCATCTCAACTCATTCCCATTTCACCTCATCTGAACTCATTCCCATTTCACCTCATCTCAACTCCTCCCCGGTTCACCTCATCTCAAGTCCCCATTTCACCTCATCTCAACTCATTCCCATTTCACCTCAACTCAACTCCTCCCCATTTCACCTCATCTCAACTCATTCCCATTTCACCTCATCTCAACTCCTTCCCCATTTCACCTCATCTCAACTCCTCCCCATTTCACCTCATCTCAACTCATTCCCATTTCACCTCATCTCAACTCCTCCCATTTCACTTCATCTCAACTCATTCCCATTTCACCTCATCTCAACTCCCCATTTCACCTCATCTAAACTCCTCATTTCACCACAACTCAACTCATTCCCATTTCACCTTATCTCAACTCCTCCCCATTTCACCTCATCTCAACCCGTCATTTCACCTCATCTCAACTCATTCCCATTTCACCTCATCTCAAATCATTCCCATTTCACCTCATCTCAACTCATTCCCATTTCACCTCATATCAACTCCTCCCCAGTTCACCTCATCTCAACTCCCCATTTCACCTAATCTCAACTCATTCCCATTTCACCTCATCTCAACTCATTCCCATTTCATCTCATCTCAACATCTTCCCATTTCACCTAATCTCAACTCCCCATTTCACCTAATCTCAACTCCCCATTTCACCTCATCTCAACTCCGCATTTCACCTCATCTCAACTCCTCATTTCACCTCATCTCAACTCATTCCCATTTCACCTCATCTCAACTCCCCATTTCACCTCATCTCAACTCCCCATTTCACCTCATCACAACTGCTCCCCATTTAACCTCATCTCAACTCCTCCCCATTTCACCTCATCTCAACTCATTCCCATATCACCTCATCTCCTCCTCCCCATTTCACCTCATTTGAACTCCCCTTTCACCTCATCTCAACTCCCCATTTCAGCTCATCTCAACTCCTACCCATTTCACATCATCTCAACTCATTCCCGTTTCACCTCATCTCAACTCCTCCCATTTCACCTCATCTCAACTCTTCCCCATTTCACCTCATCTCAACTCATTCCCATTTCACCTCATCTCAACTCCTCCCCATTTCACCTTATCGCTGCTCATTCCCATTTCACCTCATCTCAACTCATTGCCATTTCACCTCATCTCAACACCTTCCCATTTCACCTCATCTCAACTCATTCCCATTTCACCTCACCTCAACTCATTCCCATTTCACCTCATCTCAACACCTTCCCATTTCAGCTCATCTCAACTCATTCCCATTTCACCTCATCTCAACACCTTCCGATTTCACCTCATCTCAACTCCCCATTTCACCTCATCTCAACTCATTCCCATTTCATCTCATCTCAACTCCTCCACATTTCACCACATCTCAACTCATTCCCATTTCACCTCATCTCAACTAATTCCCATTTCACCTCATCTTCCCATTTCACCTCATCTGAACTCCCCATTTCACCTCATCTCAACTCCCCATTTCACGTCATCTCAACTCGTTCCCATTTCACCTCATCTCAACTCCCCATTTCACCTCATCTCAACTCCTCATTTCACCTCATCTCAACTCATTCCCATTTCACCTCATCTCAACTCCTCCCCACTTCATCTCATCTCAACTCATTCCCATATCACATCATCTCCTCCTCCCCATTTCACCTCATTTGAACTCCCCATTTCACCTCATCTCAATTCCTCCCCATTTCACCACATCTCAACACCTTCCCAGTTCACCTCATCTCAACTCCACATTTCACCTCATCTCAACTCATCCCCATTTCACCTCATCTCAACTCATTCCCATTTCACCTCATCTCAACTGCTCCCCATTTCACCTTATCGCTGCTCATTCCCATTTCACCTCATCTCAACTCATTCCCATTTCACCTCATCTCAACACCTTCCCATTTCACCTCATCTCAACTCGCCATTTCATTTCATCGCAACTCCCCATTTCACCTCATCTCAACTCCACCCCATTTCACCTCATCTCAACTTCCCATTTCACCTCATCTCAACTCATTCCCATTTCACCTCAGCTCAACTCATTCCCATTTCACCTCATCTCAACTCATTCCCATTTCACCTCATCTCAACTCCCCATTTCACCTCATCTCAACTCCTCCCCATTTCACCTCATCTCAACTTCCCATTTCACCTCATCTCAACTCATTCCCATTTCACCTCATCTCAACTCCCAATTTCACCTCATCTCAACACCTCATTTCACCTCATCTCAACTCATTCCCATTTCACCTCATCTCAACACCTTCCCATTTCACCTCTTCTCAACTCCTCCCCATTTCACCTCATCTCAACTCATTCCCATTTCACCTCATCGCAACTCCTCCTATTTCACCTCATCTCAACTCATTCCCATTTCACCTCAGCTCAACTCATTCCCATTTCACCTCATCTCAACTCATTCCCATTTCACCTCATCTCAACTCCCCATTTCACCTCATCTCAACTCCTCCCCATTTCACCTCATCTCAACTTCCCATTTCACCTCATCTCAACTCATTCCCATTTCACCTCATCTCAACTCCCCATTTCACCTCATCTCAACTCCTCATTTCACCTCATCTCAACTCATTCCCATTTCACCGCATCTCAGCACCTTCCCATTTCACCTCTTCTCAACGCCTCCCCATTTCAACTCATCTCAGCTCATTCCCATTTCACCTCATCGCAACTCCTCCTATTTCACCTCATCTCAACTCATTCCCATTTCAGCTCCTCTCAACTCATTCAGATTTCACCTCATCTCAACACCTTCCCATTTCACCTCATCTCAACTCCACATTTCGCCTCATCTCAACACCTTCCCATTTCACCTCATCTCAACACCTTCCCATTTCACCTAATCTCAACTCCCCATTTCACCTCATCTCAACTCCCCATTTCACCTCATCTCAACTCCTCATTTCACCTCATCTCAACTCATTCCCATTTCACCTCATCGCAACTCCTCCTATTTCACCTCATCTCAACTCATTCCCATTTCACCTCCTCTCAACTCATTCCGATTTCACCTCATCTCAACACCTTCCCATTTCACCTCATCTCAACTCCCCATTTCACCTCATCTCAACTCCCCATTTCACCTCATCTCAACTCATTCCCATTTCACCTCATCTCAACTCATTCCCATTTCACCTCATATCAACTTCCCATTTCACCTCATGTCAACTCATTCCCATTTCACCTCATCTCAACTCATTCGCATTTCACGTCATCTCAACTAATTCCCATTTCACCTCATCTTCCCATTTCACCTCATCTCAACTGCTCCCCATTTCACCTCATCTCAACTCATTCCCAATTCACCAGATCTCAACTCCTCCTATTTCAGCTCCTCAACTCATTCCCATTTCACCTCATCTCAACTTCCCATTTCACCTCATCTGTACACCTTCCCAGTTCACCTCTTCTCGAAACCTTCCCATTTCACCGCATCTCAACACCTTCGCATTTCGCCTGATCTCAACACCTTCGCATTTCACCTCATCTCAACTCCCCATTTCACCTCATCTGAACACCTTCCCAGTTCACCTCTTCTCGAAACCTTCCCATTTCACCTCATCTCAACTCCCCATTTCACCTCATCTCAACTCCCCATTTCACCTCATCTCAACTCATTCCCATTTCTCCTAATCTCAACTCATTCCCATTTCACCTCATCTCAACTCATTCCCATTTCACCTCATCTCAACTCCCCATTTCACCTCATCTCAACTCCTCATTTCACCACATATCAACTCATTCCCATTTCACCTCATCTCAACTCGCCATTTCATTTCATCGCAACTCCCCATTTCACCTCATCTCAACTCCACCCCATTTCACCTCATCTCAACTTCCCATTTCACCTCATCTCAACTCATTCCCATTTCACCTCAGCTCAACTCATTCCCATTTCACCTCATCTCAACTCATTCCCATTTCACCTCATCTCAACTCCCCATTTCACCTCATCTCAACTCCTCCCCATTTCACCTCATATCAACTCATTCCCATTTCACCTCATCTCAACTCATTCCCATTTCACCTCATCACAACTCCCAATTTCACCTCATCTCAACACCTCATTTCACCTCATCTCAACTCATTCCCATTTCACCTCATCTCAACACCTTCCCATTTCACCTCTTCTCAACTCCTCCCCATTTCACCTCATCTCAACTCATTCCCATTTCACCTCATCGCAACTCCTCCTATTTCACCTCATTTCAACTCATTCCCATTTCACCTCCTCTCAACTCATTCCGATATCACCTCATCTCAACACCTTCCCATTTCACCTCCTCTCAACTCATTCCGATATCACCTCATCTCAACACCTTCCCATTTCACCTCATCTCAACACCTTCCCATTTCACCTAATCTCAACTCCCCATTTCACCTCATCTCAACTCCCCATTTCACCTCATCTCAACTCATTCCCATTTCACCTCATATCAACTTCCCATTTCACCTCATGTCAACTCATTCCCATTTCACCTCATCTCAACTCATTCGCATTTCACGTCATCTCAACTAATTCCCATTTCACCTCATCTTCCCATTTCACCTCATCTCAACTCCTCCCCATTTCACCTCATCTCAGCTCATTCCCAATTCACCGGATCTCAACTCCTCCTATTTCACCTCATCTCAACTCATTCCCATTTCACCTCATCTCAACTTGCCATTTCACCTCATCTCAACTCATTCCCATTTCACCTCATCTCAACTCATTCCCATTTCACCTCATCTCAACACCTTCGCATTTCACCTCATCTCAACTCCCCATTTCACCTCATCTGAACACCTTCCCAGTTCACCTCTTCTCGAAACCTTCCCATTTCACCTCATCTCAACTCCCCATTTCACCTCATCTCAACTCCCCATTTCACCTCATCTCAACTCCCCATTTCACCTCATCTCAACACATTCCCATTTCTCCTAATCTCAACTCATTCCCATTTCACCTCATCTCAACTCATTCCCATTACATCATCTCAACTCCCCATTTCACCTCATCTCAACTCCCCATTTCACCTCATCTCAACTCCCCATTTCACCTCATCTCAACACATTCCCATTTCTCCTAATCTCAACTCATTCCCATTTCACCTCATCTCAACTCATTCCCATTTCACCTCATCTCAACTCCCCATTTCACCTCATCTCAACTCCCCATTTCACCTCATCTCAACTCCCCATTTCACCTCATCTCAACACATTCCCATTTCTCCTAATCTCAACTCATTCCCATTTCACCTCATCTCAACTCATTCCCATTTCACCTCATCTCAACTCCCCATTTCACCTCATCTCAACTCCCCATTTCACCTCATCTCAACTCCCCATTTCACCTCATCTCAACACATTCCCAGTTCACCTCTTCTCGAAACCTTCCCATTTCACCTCATCTCAACTCCCCATTTCACCTCATCTCAACTCCCCATTTCACCTCATCTCAACACATTCCCATTTCTCCTAATCTCAACTCATTCCCATTTCACCTCATCTCAACTCATTCCCATTTCACCTCATCTCAACTCCCCATTTCACCTCATCTCAACTGCTCATTTCACCACATATCAACTCATTCCCATTTCACCTCATCTCAAGTCGCCATTTCATTTCATCGCAACTCCCCATTTCACGTCATCTCAACTCCACCCCATTTCACCTCATCTCAACTTCCCATTTCACCTCATCTCAACTCATTCCCATTTCACCTCAGCTCAACTCATTCCCATTTCACCTCATCTCAACTCATTCCCATTTCACCTCATCTCAACTCCCCATTTCACCTCATCTCAACTCCTCCCCATTTCACCTCATCTCAACTTCCCATTTCACCTCATCTCAACTCATTCCCATTTCACCTCATCTCAACTCCCAATTTCACCTCATCTCAACACCTCATTTCACCTCATCTCAACTCATTCCCATTTCACCTCATCTCAACACCTTCCCATTTCACCTCTTCTCAACTCCTCCCCATTTCACCTCATCTCAACTCATTCCCATTTCACCTCATCGCAACTCCTCCTATTTCACCTCATCTCAACTCATTCCCATTTCACCTCAGCTCAACTCATTCCCATTTCACCTCATCTCAACTCATTCCCATTTCACCTCATCTCAACTCCCCATTTCACCTCATCTCAACTCCGCCCCATTTCACCTCATCTCAACTTCCCATTTCACCTCATCTCAACTCATTCCCATTTCACCTCATCTCAACTCCCCATTTCACCTCATCTCAACTCCTCATTTCACCTCATCTCAACTCATTCCCATTTCACCTCATCTCAGCAGCTTCCCATTTCACCTCTTCTCAACTCCTCCCCATTTCACCTGATCTCAACTCATTCCCATTTCACCTCATCGCAACTCCTCCTATTTCACCTCATCTCAACTCATTCCCATTTCACCTCCTCTCAACTCATTCCGATTTCACCTCATCTCAACACCTTCCCATTTCACCTCATCTCAACTCCACATTTCGCCTCATCTCAACACTTTCCCATTTCACCTCATCTCAACACCTTCCCATTTCACCTAATCTCAACTCCCCATTTCACCTCATCTCAACTCCCCATTTCACCTCATCTCAACTCCTCATTTCACCTCATCTCAACTCATTCCCATTTCACCTCATCGCAACTCCTCCTATTTCACCTCATCTCAACTCATTCCCATTTCACCTCCTCTCAACTCATTCCCATTTCACCTCATGTCAACTCATTCCCATTTCACCTCATCTCAACTCATTCGCATTTCACGTCATCTCAACTAATTCCCATTTCACCTCATCTTCCCATTTCACCTCATCTCAACTGCTCCCCATTTCACCTCATCTCAACTCATTCCCAATTCACCAGATCTCAACTCCTCCTATTTCACCTCATCTCAACTCATTCCCATTTCACCTCATCTCAACTTCCCATTTCACCTCATCTGTACACCTTCCCAGTTCACCTCTTCTCGAAACCTTCCCATTTCACCGCATCTCAACACCTTCGCATTTCGCCTGATCTCAACACCTTCGCATTTCACCTCATCTCAACTCCCCATTTCACCTCATCTGAACACCTTCCCAGTTCACCTCTTCTCGAAACCTTCCCATTTCACCTCATCTCAACTCCCCATTTCACCTCATCTCAACTCCCCATTTCACCTCATCTCAACTCATTCCCATTTCTCCTAATCTCAACTCATTCCCATTTCACCTCATCTCAACTCATTCCCATTTCACCTCATCTCAACTCCCCATTTCACCTCATCTCAACTCCTCATTTCACCACATATCAACTCATTCCCATTTCACCTCATCTCAAGTCGCCATTTCATTTCATCGCAACTCCCCATTTCACCTCATCTCAACTCCACCCCATTTCACCTCATCTCAACTTCCCATTTCACCTCATCTCAACTCATTCCCATTTCACCTCAGCTCAACTCATTCCCATTTCACCTCATCTCAACTCATTCCCATTTCACCTCATCTCAACTCCCCATTTCACCTTATCTCAACTCCTCCCCATTTCACCTCATATCAACTCATTCCCATTTCACCTCATCTCAACTCATTCCCATTTCACCTCATCTCAACTCCCAATTTCACCTCATCTCAACACCTCATTTCACCTCATCTCAACTCATTCCCATTTCACCTCATCTCAACACCTTCCCATTTCACCTCTTCTCAACTCCTCCCCATTTCACCTCATCTCAACTCATTCCCATTTCACCTCATCGCAACTCCTCCTATTTCACCTCATCTCAACTCATTCCCATTTCACCTCCTCTCAACTCATTACGATATCACCTCATCTCAACACCTTCCCATTTCACCTCATCTCAACTCCACATTTCACCTCATCTCAACACCTTCCCATTTCACCTCATCTCAACACCTTCCCATTTCACCTAATCTCAACTCCCCATTTCACCTCATCTCAACTCCCCATTTCACCTCATCTCAACTCAATCCCATTTCACCTCATATCAACTTCCCATTTCACCTCATGTCAACTCATTCCCATTTCACCTCATCTCAACTCATTCGCATTTCACGTCATCTCAACTAATTCCCATTTCACCTCATCTTCCCATTTCACCTCATCTCAACTCCTCCCCATTTCACCTCATCTCAACTCATTCCCAATTCACCAGATCTCAACTCCTCCTATTTCACCTCATCTCAACTCATTCCCATTTCACCTCATCTCAACTTGCCATTTCACCTCATCTCAACTCATTCCCATTTCACCTCATCTCAACTCATTCCCATTTCACCTCATCTCAACACCTTCGCATTTCACCTCATCTCAACTCCCCATTTCACCTCATCTGAACACCTTCCCAGTTCACCTCTTCTCGAAACCTTCCCATTTCACCTCATCTCAACTCCCCATTTCACCTCATCTCAACACATTCCCATTTCTCCTAATCTCAACTCATTCCCATTTCACCTCATCTCAACTCATTCCCATTTCACCTCATCTCAACTCCCCATTTCACCTCATCTCAACTCCTCATTTCACCACATATCAACTCATTCCCATTTCACCTCATCTCAACTCGCCATTTCATTTCATCGCAACTCCCCATTTCACCTCATCTCAACTCCACCCCATTTCACCTCATCTCAACTTCCCATTTCACCTCATCTCAACTCATTCCCATTTCACCTCAGCTCAACTCATTCCCATTTCACCTCATCTCAACTCATTCCCATTTCACCTCATCTCAACTCCCCATTTCACCTCATCTCAACTCCTCATTTCACCACATATCAACTCATTCCCATTTCACCTTATCTCAACTCCTCCCCATTTCACCTCATCTCAACTCCTCACTTTAACCTCATCTCAACTCATTCCCATTTCACCTCATCTCAACTCATTCGCATTTCACCTCATCTCAACTCCCCATTTCACCTCATCTCAACTCTTCCCCATTTCACCTCATCTCAACTCATTCCCATTTCACCTCATCTCAACTTCTCCCCATTTCACCTCATCTCAACTCCTCATTTCACCTCATCTCAACTCATTCCCATTTCACCTCATCTCAACTCCACCCCATTTCACCTCATCTCAACTCCCCATTTCACCTAATCTCAACTCCCCATTTCACCTCATCTCAACTCCTCCCCATTTCACCTCATCTCAACACATTCCCTTTTCACCTCATCTCAACTCCTCATTTCACCTCATCTCAATTTCCCATTTCACCTCATCTCAACTCATTCCCATTTCACCTCATCTCAACTCCCCATTTCACCTCATCTCAACTGATCATTTCACCTCAACTCATTCCCATTTTACCTCATCTCAACTCCCCATTTCACCTCATCTCAACTCTTCCCCATTTCACCTCTTCTCAACTCCTCCCATTTCACCGCATCTCAACTCCTCCCCATTTCACCTCATCTTAACTCATTCCCATTTCCCCTCATCTCAACTCCTCCCCATTTCACCTCATCTCAACTCATTCCCATTTCACCTCATCTCAACTCCTCCCATTTCACCTCATCTCAACTCATCCCCATTTCATCTCTTCTCAACTCATTCCCATTTCACCTCATCTCAACACCTTCCCATTTCACCTCATCTCAACTCCCCATTTCAGCTCATCTCAACTCATTCCCATTTCACTGCACCTCAACTCATTCCCATTTCACCTCATCTCAACTCATTCCCATTTCACCTCATCTCAACTCCCCATTTCACCTCATCTCAACTCCTCATTTCACCACATCTCAACTCATTCCCATTTCATCTCATCTCAACTCCTCCCCATTTCACCTCATCTCAACTCCTCATTTCACCACATATCAACTCATTCCCATTTCACCTTATCTCAACTCCTCCCCATTTCACCTCATCTCAACTCCTCATTTCACCACATCTCAACTCATTCCCATTTCATCTCATCTCAACTCCTCCCCATTTCACCTCATCTCAACACCTTCCCATTTCACCTCATCTCAACATCTTCCCATTTCACCTAATCTCAACTCCCCATTTCACCTCATCTCAACACCTTCCCATTTCACCTCATCTCAACTCATTCCCATTTCACCTCATCTCAACTCATTCCCATTTCACCTCATCTCAACACCTTCCCATTTCACCTCATTTCAACTCCTCCCCATTTCACCTCATCTCAACTCCTCCCCATTTCACCTCACCTCAACTCATTCCCATTTCACCTCATCTCAACTCCTTCCCCATTTCAACTCATCTCAACTCCTCCCCATTTCACATCATCTCAACTCACCGCCATGTCACCTCATCTCAACTCCTCCCCATTTCACCTCATCTCAAATCATTCCCATTTCACCTCATCTCAACTCCCCATTTCACCTCATCTCAACTCCTCCCCATTTTACCTCATCTCAACTTCCCATTTCACCTCATCTCAACTCATTCCCATTTCACCTCATCTCAACTCCCCATTTCACCTCATCTCAACTCCTCATTTCACCTCATCTCAACTCATTCCCATTTCACCTCATCTCAACACCTTCCCATTTCACCTCTTCTCAACTCCTCCCCATTTCACCTCATCTCAACTCATTCCCATTTCACCTCATCGCAACTCCTCCTATTTCACCTCATCTCAACTCATTCCCATTTCACCTCCTCTCAACTCCACATTTCACCTCATCTCAACACCTTCCCATTTCCCCTCATCTCAACACCTTCCCATTTCACCTAATCTCAACTCCCCATTTCGCCTCATCTGAACTCCCCATTTCACCTCATCTCAACTCATTCCCATTTCACCTCATCTCAACTCATTCCCATTTCACCTCATATCAACTTCCCATTTCACCTCATGTCAACTCATTCCATTTCACCTCATCTCAACTCATTCGCATTTCACGTCATCTCAACTAATTCCCATTTCACCTCATCTTCCCATTTCACCTCATCTCAACTCCTCCCCATTTCACCTCATCTCAACTCATTCCCAATTCACCAGATCTCAACTCCTCCTATTTCACCTCATCTCAACTCATTCCCATTTCACCTCATCTCAACTTCCCATTTCACCTCATCTCAACTCATTCCCATTTCACCTCATCTCAACTCATTCCCATTTCACCTCATCTCAACACCTTCGCATTTCACCTCATCTCAACTCCCCATTTCACCTCATCTGAACACCTTCCCAGTTCACCTCTTCTCGAAACCTTCCCATTTCACCTCATCTCAACTCCCCATTTCAACTCATCTCAACTCCCCATTTCACCTCATCTCAACACATTCCCATTTCTCCTAATCTCAACTCATTCCCATTTCACCTCATCTCAACTCATTCCCATTTCACCTCATCTCAACTCCCCATTTCACCTCATCTCAACTCCTCATTTCACCACATATCAACTCATTCCCATTTCACCTCATCTCAACTTGCCATTTCATTTCATCGCAACTCCCCATTTCACCTCATCTCAACTCCACCCCATTTCACCTCATCTCAACTTCCCATTTCACCTCATCTCAACTCATTCCCATTTCACCTCAGCTCAACTCATTCCCATTTCACCTCATCTCAACTCATTCCCATTTCACCTCATCTCAACTCATTCCCATTTCACCTCATCTCAACTCCTCATTTCACCACATATCAACTGATTCCCATTTCACCTTATCTCAACTCCTCCCCATTTCACCTCATCTCAACTTCTCCCCATTTCACCTCATCTCAACTCCTCATTTCACCTCATCTCAACTCATTCCCATTTCACCTCATCTCAACTCCACCCCATTTCACCTCATCTCAACTCATTCGCATTTCACCTCATCTCAACTCCCCATTTCACCTTATCTCAACTCTTCCCCATTTCACCTCATCTCAACTCATTCCCATTTCACCTCATCTCAACTTCTCCCCATTTCACCTCATCTCAACTCCTTATTTCACCTCATCTCAACTCATTCCCATTTCACCTCATCTCAACTCCACCCCATTTCACCTCATCTCAACTCCCCATTTCACCTAATCTCAACTCCTCCCCATTTCACCTCATCTCAACTCCCCATTTCACCTCATCTCAACTCCTCCCCATTTCACCTCATCTCAACACATTCCCTTTTCACCTCATCTCAACTCCTCATTTCACCTCATCTCAATTTCCCATTTCACCTCATCTCAACTCATTCCCATTTCACCTCATCTCAACTCCCCATTTCACCTCATCTCAACTCCTCATTTCACCACATATCAACTCATCCCATTTCACCTTATCTCAACTCATTCCCATTTCACCTCATCTCAACTCATTCCCATTTCACCTCATCTCAACTCCCCATTTCACCTCATCTCAACTCCTCATTTCACCACATATCAACTCATTCCCATTTCACCTTATCTCAACTCCTCCCCATTTCACCTCATCTCAACTTCTCCCCATTTCACCTCAACTCAACTCCTCATTTCACCTCATCTCAACTCATTCCCATTTCACCTCATCTCAACTCCACCCCATTTCACCTCATCTCAACTCATTCGCATTTCACCTCATCTCAACTCATTCCCATTTCACCTCATCTCAACTCCCCATTTCATTTCATCGCAACTCCCCATTTCACCTCATCTCAACTCCACCCCATTTCACCTCATCTCAACTCCTCATTTCACCTCATCTCAACTCATTCCCATTTCACCTCATCTCAACTCATTCCCATTTCACCTCATCTCAACTCCCCATTTCACCTCATCTCAACTCCTCATTTCACCACATATCAGCTCATTCCCACTTCACCTTATCTCAACTCCTCCCCATTTCACCTCTTCTCAACTTCTCCCCATTTCACCTCATCTCAACTCCTCATTTCACCTCATCTCAACTCCTCATTTCACCTCATCTCAACTCATTCCCATTTCACCTCATCTCAACTCCACCCCATTTCACCTCATCTCAACTCATTCGCATTTCACCTCATCTCAACTCATTCCCATTTCACCTCATCTCAACTCGCCATTTCATTTCATCGCAACTCCCCATTTCACCTCATCTCAACTCCACCCCATTTCACCTCATCTCAACTTCCCATTTCACCTCATCTCAACTCATTCCCATTTCACCTCAGCTCAACTCATTCCCATTTCACCTCATCTCAACTCATTCCCATTTCACCTCATCTCAACTCCCCATTTCACCTCATCTCAACTCCTCATTTCACCACATATCAACTCATTCCCATTTTACCTTATCTCAACTCCTCCCCATTTCACCTCATCTCAACTCCACACTTTAACCTCATCTCAACTCATTCCCATTTCACCTCATCTCAACTCATTCGCATTTCACCTCATCTCAACTCCCCATTTCACCTCATCTCAACTCTTCCCCATTTCACCTCATCTCAACTCATTCCCATTTCACCTCATCTCAACTTCTCCCCATTTCACCTCATCTCAACTCCTCATTTCACCTCATCTCAACTCATTCCCATTTCACCTCATCTCAACTCCACCCCATTTCACCTCATCTCAACTCCCCATTTCACCTAATCTCAACTCCCCATTTCACCTCATCTCAACTCCTCCCCATTTCACCTCATCTCAACTCCTCATTTCACCTCATCTCAACTCATTCCCATTTCACCTCATCTCAACTCCACCCCATTTCACCTCATCTCAACTCCCCATTTCACCTAATCTCAACTCCTCATTTCACCTCATCTCAATTTCCCATTTCACCTCATCTCAACTCATTCCCATTTCACCTCATCTCAACTCCCCATTTCACCTCATCTCAACTGATCATTTCACCTCAACTCATTCCCATTTTACCTCATCTCAACTCCCCATTTCACCTCATCTCAACTCTTCCCCATTTCACCTCTTCTCAACTCCTCCCATTTCACCGCATCTCAACTCCTCCCCATTTCACCTCATCTTAACTCATTCCCATTTCCCCTCATCTCAACTCCTCCCCATTTCACCTCATCTCAACTCATTCCCATTTCACCTCATCTCAACTCCTCCCATTTCACCTCATCTCAACTCATCCCCATTTCATCTCTTCTCAACTCATTCCCATTTCACCTCATCTCTACACCTTCCCATTTCACCTCATCTCAACTCCCCATTTCAGCTCATCTCAACTCATTCCCATTTCACTGCACCTCAACTCATTCCCATTTCACCTCATCTCAACTCATTCCCATTTCACCTCATCTCAACTCCCCATTTCACCTCATCTCAACTCCTCATTTCACCACATCTCAACTCATTCCCATTTCATCTCATCTCAACTCCTCCCCATTTCACCTCATCTCAACTCCTCATTTCACCACATATCAACTCATTCCCATTTCACCTTATCTCAACTCCTCCCCATTTCACCTCATCTCAACTCCTCATTTCACCACATCTCAACTCATTCCCATTTCATCTCATCTCAACTCCTCCCCATTTCACCTCATCTCAACACCTTCCCATTTCACCTCATCTCAACATCTTCCCATTTCACCTAATCTCAACTCCCCATTTCACCTCATCTCAACACCTTCCCATTTCACCTCATCTCAACTCATTCCCATTTCACCTCATCTCAACTCATTCCCATTTCACCTCATCTCAACACCTTCCCATTTCACCTCATTTCAACTCCTCCCCATTTCACCTCATCTCAACTCCTCCCCATTTCACCTCACCTCAACTCATTCCCATTTCACCTCATCTCAACTCCTTCCCCATTTCAACTCATCTCAACTCCTCCCCATTTCACATCATCTCAACTCACCGCCATGTCACCTCATCTCAACTCCTCCCCATTTCACCTCATCTCAAATCATTCTCATTTCACCTCATCTCAACTCCCCATTTCACCTCATCTCAACTCCTCCCCATTTTACCTCATCTCAACTTCCCATTTCACCTCATCTCAACTCATTCCCATTTCACCTCATCTCAACTCCCCATTTCACCTCATCTCAACTCCTCATTTCACCTCATCTCAACTCATTCCCATTTCACCTCATCTCAACACCTTCCCATTTCACCTCTTCTCAACTCCTCCCCATTTCACCTCATCTCAACTCATTCCCATTTCACCTCATCGCAACTCCTCCTATTTCACCTCATCTCAACTCATTCCCATTTCACCTCCTCTCAACTCCACATTTCACCTCATCTCAACACCTTCCCATTTCCCCTCATCTCAACACCTTCCCATTTCACCTAATCTCAACTCCCCATTTCGCCTCATCTGAACTCCCCATTTCACCTCATCTCAACTCATTCCCATTTCACCTCATCTCAACTCATTCCCATTTCACCTCATATCAACTTCCCATTTCACCTCATGTCAACTCATTCCATTTCACCTCATCTCAACTCATTCGCATTTCACGTCATCTCAACTAATTCCCATTTCACCTCATCTTCCCATTTCACCTCATCTCAACTCCTCCCCATTTCACCTCATCTCAACTCATTCCCAATTCACCAGATCTCAACTCCTCCTATTTCACCTCATCTCAACTCATTCCCATTTCACCTCATCTCAACTTCCCATTTCACCTCATCTCAACTCATTCCCATTTCACCTCATCTCAACTCATTCCCATTTCACCTCATCTCAACACCTTCGCATTTCACCTCATCTCAACTCCCCATTTCACCTCATCTGAACACCTTCCCAGTTCACCTCTTCTCGAAACCTTCCCATTTCACCTCATCTCAACTCCCCATTTCAACTCATCTCAACTCCCCATTTCACCTCATCTCAACACATTCCCATTTCTCCTAATCTCAACTCATTCCCATTTCACCTCATCTCAACTCATTCCCATTTCACCTCATCTCAACTCCCCATTTCACCTCATCTCAACTCCTCATTTCACCACATATCAACTCATTCCCATTTCACCTCATCTCAACTTGCCATTTCATTTCATCGCAACTCCCCATTTCACCTCATCTCAACTCCACCCCATTTCACCTCATCTCAACTTCCCATTTCACCTCATCTCAACTCATTCCCATTTCACCTCAGCTCAACTCATTCCCATTTCACCTCATCTCAACTCATTCCCATTTCACCTAATCTCAACTCATTCCCATTTCACCTCATCTCAACTCCTCATTTCACCACATATCAACTCATTCCCATTTCACCTTATCTCAACTCCTCCCCATTTCACCTCATCTCAACTTCTCCCCATTTCACCTCATCTCAACTCCTCATTTCACCTCATCTCAACTCATTCCCATTTCACCTCATCTCAACTCCACCCCATTTCACCTCATCTCAACTCATTCGCATTTCACCTCATCTCAACTCCCCATTTCACCTTATCTCAACTCTTCCCCATTTCACCTCATCTCAACTCATTCCCATTTCACCTCATCTCAACTTCTCCCCATTTCACCTCATCTCAACTCCTTATTTCACCTCATCTCAACTCATTCCCATTTCACCTCATCTCAACTCCACCCCATTTCACCTCATCTCAACTCCCCATTTCACCTAATCTCAACTCCTCCCCATTTCACCTCATCTCAACTCCCCATTTCACCTCATCTCAACTCCTCCCCATTTCACCTCATCTCAACACATTCCCTTTTCACCTCATCTCAACTCCTCATTTCACCTCATCTCAATTTCCCATTTCACCTCATCTCAACTCATTCCCATTTCAACTCATCTCAACTCCCCATTTCACCTCATCTCAACTCCTCATTTCACCACATATCAACTCATCCCATTTCACCTTATCTCAACTCATTCCCATTTCACCTCATCTCAACTCATTCCCATTTCACCTCATCTCAACTCCCCATTTCACCTCATCTCAACTCCTCATTTCACCACATATCAACTCATTCCCATTTCACCTTATCTCAACTCCTCCCCATTTCACCTCATCTCAACTTCTCCCCATTTCACCTCATCTCAACTCCTCATTTCACCTCATCTCAACTCATTCCCATTTCACCTCATCTCAACTCCACCCCATTTCACCTCATCTCAACTCATTCGCATTTCACCTCATCTCAACTCATTCCCATTTCACCTCATCTCAACTCCCCATTTCATTTCATCGCAACTCCCCATTTCACCTCATCTCAACTCCACCCCATTTCACCTCATCTCAACTCCTCATTTCACCTCATCTCAACTCATTCCCATTTCACCTCATCTCAACTCATTCCCATTTCACCTCATCTCAACTCCCCATTTCACCTCATCTCAACTCCTCATTTCACCACATATCAACTCATTCCCACTTCACCTTATCTCAACTCCTCCCCATTTCACCTCTTCTCAACTTTTCCCCATTTCACCTCATCTCAACTCCTCATTTCACCTCATCTCAACTCCTCATTTCACCTCATCTCAACTCATTCCCATTTCACCTCATCTCAACTCCACCCCATTTCACCTCATCTCAACTCATTCGCATTTCACCTCATCTCAACTCATTCCCATTTCACCTCATCTCAACTCGCCATTTCATTTCATCGCAACTCCCCATTTCACCTCATCTCAACTCCACCCCATTTCACCTCATCTCAACTTCCCATTTCACCTCATCTAAACTCATTCCCATTTCACCTCAGCTCAACTCATTCCCATTTCACCTCATCTCAACTCATTCCCATTTCACCTCATCTCAACTCCCCATTTCACCTCATCTCAACTCCTCATTTCACCACATATCAACTCATTCCCATTTTACCTTATCTCAACTCCTCCCCATTTCACCTCATCTCAACTCCACACTTTAACCTCATCTCAACTCATTCCCATTTCACCTCATCTCAACTCATTCGCATTTCACCTCATCTCAACTCCCCATTTCACCTCATCTCAAGTCTTCCCCATTTCACCTCATCTCAACTCATTCCCATTTCACCTCATCTCAACTTCTCCCCATTTCACCTCATCTCAACTCCTCATTTCACCTCATCTCAACTCATTCCCATTTCACCTCATCTCAACTCCACCCCATTTCACCTCATCTCAACTCCCCATTTCACCTAATCTCAACTCCCCATTTCACCTCATCTCAACTCCTCCCCATTTCACCTCATCTCAACACTTTCCCTTTTCACCTCATCTCAACTCCTCATTTCACCTCATCTCAATTTCCCATTTCACCTCATCTCAACTCATTCCCATTTCACCTCAACTCAACTCCCCATTTCACCTCATCTCAACTGATCATTTCACCTCAACTCATTCCCATTTTACCTCATCTCAACTCCCCATTTCACCTCATCTCAACTCTTCCCCATTTCACCTCTTCTCAACTCCTCCCATTTCACCGCATCTCAACTCCTCCCCATTTCACCTCATCTCAACTCATTCCCATTTCCCCTCATCTCAACTCCTCCCCATTTCACCTCATCTCAACTCATTCCCATTTCACCTCATCTCAACACCTTCCCATTTCACCTCATCTCAACTCCCCATTTCAGCTCATCTCAACTCATTCCCATTTCACCGCACCTCAACTCATTCCCATTTCACCTCATCTCAACTCATTCCCATTTCACCTCATCTCAACTCCCCATTTCACCTCATCTCAACTCCTCATTTCACCACATCTCAACTCATTCCCATTTCATCTCATCTCAACTCCTCCCCATTTCACCTCATCTCAACTCCTCATTTCACCACATATCAACTCATTCCCATTTCACCTTATCTCAACTCCTCCCCATTTCACCTCATCTCAACTCCTCATTTCACCACATCTCAACTCATTCCCATTTCATCTCATCTCAACTCCTCCCAATTTCACCTCATCTCAACACCTTCCCATTTCACCTCATCTCAACATCTTCCCATTTCACCTAATCTCAACTCCCCATTTCACCTCATCTCAACACCTTCCCATTTCACCTCATCTCAACTCATTCCCATTTCACCTCATCTCAACTCATTCCCATTTCACCTCATCTCAACACCTTCCCATTTCACCTCATTTCAACTCCTCCCCATTTCACCTCATCTCAACTCCTCCCCATTTCACCTCACCTCAACTCATTCCCATTTCACCTCATCTCAACTCCTTCCCCATTTCAACTCATCTCAACTCCTCCCCATTTCACATCATCTCAACTCACCGCCATGTCACCTCATCTCAACTCCTCCCCATTTCACCTCATATCAACTTCCCATTTCACCTCATGTCAACTCATTCCATTTCACCTCATCTCAGCTCATTCGCATTTCACGTCATCTCAACTAATTCCCATTTCACCTCATCTTCCCATTTCACCTCATCTCAACTCCTCCCCATTTCACCTCATCTCAACTCATTCCCAATTCACCAGATCTCAACTCCTCCTATTTCACCTCATCTCAACTCATTCCCATTTCACCTCATCTCAACTTCCCATTTCACCTCATCTCAACTCATTCCCATTTCACCTCATCTCAACTCATTCCCATTTCACCTCATCTCAACACCTTCGCATTTCACCTCATCTCAACTCCCCATTTCACCTCATCTGAACACCTTCCCAGTTCACCTCTTCTCGAAACCTTCCCATTTCACCTCATCTCAACTCCCCATTTCACCTCATCTCAACTCACCATTTCACCTCATCTCAACACATTCCCATTTCTCCTAATCTCAACTCATTCCCATTTCACCTCATCTCAACTCATTCCCATTTCACCTCATCTCAACTCCCCATTTCACCTCATCTCAAATCCTCATTTCACCACATATCAACTCATTCCCATTTCACCTCATCTCAACTCGCAATTTCATTTCATCGCAACTCCCCATTTCACCTCATCTCAACTCCACCCCATTTCACCTCATCTCAACTTCCCATTTCACCTCATCTCAACTCATTCCCATTTCACCTCAGCTCAACTCATTCCCATTTCACCTCATCTCAACTCATTCCCATTTCACCTCATCTCAACTCCCCATTTCACCTCATCTCAACTCCTCATTTCACCACATATCAACTCATTCCCATTTCACCTTATCTCAACTCCTCCCCATTTCACCTCATCTCAACTTCTCCCCATTTCACCTCATCTCAACTCCTCATTTCACCTCATCTCAACTCATTCCCATTTCACCTCATCTCAACTCCACCCCATTTCACCTCATCTCAACTCATTCGCATTTCACCTCATCTCAACTCCCCATTTCACCTCATCTCAACTCTTCCCCATTTCACCTCATCTCAACTCATTCCCATTTCACCTCATCTCAACTTCTCCCCATTTCACCTCATCTCAACTCCTCATTTCACCTCATCTCAACTCATTCCCATTTCACCTCATCTCAACTCCACCCCATTTCACCTCATCTCAACTCCCCATTTCACCTAATCTCAACTCCCCATTTCACCAAATCTCAACTCCTCCCCATTTCACCTCATCTCAACACATTCCCTTTTCACCTCATCTCAACTCCTCATTTCACCTCATCTCAATTTCCCATTTCACCTCATCTCAACTCATTCCCATTTCACCTCATCTCAACTCCCCATTTCACCTCATTTCAACTGATCATTTCACCTCAACTCATTCCCATTTTACCTCATCTCAACTCCCCATTTCACCTCATCTCAACTCTTCCCCATTTCACCTCTTCTCAACTCCCCATTTCACCGAATCTCAACTCCTCATTTCACCACATATCAACTCATTCCCATTTCACCTTATCTCAACTCCTCCCCATTTCACCTCACCTCAACTTCTCCCCATTTCACCTCATCTCAACTCCTCATTTAACCTCATCTCAACTCATTCCCATTTCACCTCATCTCAACTCATTCGCATTTCACCTCATCTCAACTCATTCCCATTTCACCTCATCTCAACTCCCCATTTCATTTCATCGCAACTCCCCATTTCACCTCATCTCAATTCCACCCCATTTCACCTCATCTCAACTCCTCATTTCACCTCATCTCAACTCATTCCCATTTCACCTCATCTCAACTCCCCATTTCACCTCATCTCAACTCACCATTTCACCTCATCTCAACACATTCCCATTTCTCCTAATCTCAACTCATTCCCATTTCACCTCATCTCAACTCATTCCCATTTCACCTCATCTCAACTCCCCATTTCATTTCATCGCAACTCCCCATTTCACCTCATCTCAATTCCACCCCATTTCACCTCATCTCAACTCCTCATTTCACCTCATCTCAACTCATTCCCATTTCACCTCATCTCAACTCCCCATTTCACCTCATCTCAACTCACCATTTCACCTCATCTCAACACATTCCCATTTCTCCTAATCTCAACTCATTCCCATTTCACCTCATCTCAACTCATTCCCATTTCACCTCATCTCAACTCCCCATTTCACCTCATCTCAACTCCTCATTTCACCACATATCAACTCATTCCCATTTCACCTCATCTCAACTCGCCATTTCATTTCATCGCAACTCCCCATTTCACCTCATCTCAACTCCACCCCATTTCACCTCATCTCAACTTCCCATTTCACCTCATCTCAACTCATTCCCATTTCACCTCAGCTCAACTCATTCCCATTTCACCTCATCTCAACTCATTCCCATTTCACCTCATCTCAACTCCCCATTTCACCTCATCTCAACTCCTCATTTCACCACATATCAACTCATTCCCATTTCACCTTATCTCAACTCCTCCCCATTTCACCTCATCTCAACTTCTCCCCATTTCACCTCATCTCAACTCCTCATTTCACCTCATCTCAACTCATTCCCATTTCACCTCATCTCAACTCCACCCCATTTCACCTCATCTCAACTCATTCGCATTTCACCTCATCTCAACTCCCCATTTCACCTCATCTCAACTCTTCCCCATTTCACCTCATCTCAACTCATTCCCATTTCACCTCATCTCAACTTCTCCCCATTTCACCTCATCTCAACTCCCCATTTCACCTAATCTCAACTCCCCATTTCACCTCATCTCAACTCCTCATTTCACCACATATCAACTCATTCCCATTTCACCTCATCTCAACTCGCCATTTCATTTCATCGCAACTCCCCATTTCACCTCATCTCAACTCCACCCCATTTCACCTCATCTCAACTTCCCATTTCACCTCATCTCAACTCATTCCCATTTCACCTCAGCTCAACTCATTCCCATTTCACCTCATCTCAACTCATTCCCATTTCACCTCATCTCAACTCCCCATTTCACCTCATCTCAACTCCTCATTTCACCACATATCAACTCATTCCCATTTTACCTTATCTCAACTCCTCCCCATTTCACCTCATCTCAACTCCACACTTTAACCTCATCTCAACTCATTCCCATTTCACCTCATCTCAACTCATTCGCATTTCACCTCATCTCAACTCCCCATTTCACCTCATCTCAAGTCTTCCCCATTTCACCTCATCTCAACTCATTCCCATTTCACCTCATCTCAACTCCACCCCATTTCACCTCATCTCAACTCCCCATTTCACCTAATCTCAACTCCCCATTTCACCTCATCTCAACTCCTCCCCATTTCACCTCATCTCAACACTTTCCCTTTTCACCTCATCTCAACTCCTCATTTCACCTCATCTCAATTTCCCATTTCACCTCATCTCAACTCATTCCCATTTCACCTCATCTCAACTCCCCATTTCACCTCATTTCAACTGATCATTTCACCTCAACTCATTCCCATTTTACCTCATCTCAACTCCCCATTTCACCTCATCTCAACTCTTCCCCATTTCACCTCTTCTCAACTCCTCCCATTTCACCGCATCTCAACTCCTCCCCATTTCACCTCATCTCAACTCATTCCCATTTCCCCTCATCTCAACTCCTCCCCATTTCACCTCATCTCAACTCATTCCCATTTCACCTCATCTCAACTCCTCCCATTTCACCTCATCTCAACTCATCCCCATTTCATCTCTTCTCAACTCATTCCCATTTCACCTCATCTCAACACCTTCCCATTTCACCTCATCTCAACTCCCCATTTCAGCTCATCTCAACTCATTCCCATTTCACCGCACCTCAACTCATTCCCATTTCACCTCATCTCAACTCATTCCCATTTCACCTCATCTCAACTCCCCATTTCACCTCATCTCAACTCCTCATTTCACCACATCTCAACTCATTCCCATTTCATCTCATCTCAACTCCTCCCCATTTCACCTCATCTCAACTCCTCATTTCACCACATATCAACTCATTCCCATTTCACCTTATCTCAACTCCTCCCCATTTCACCTCATCTCAACTCCTCATTTCACCACATCTCAACTCATTCCCATTTCATCTCATGTCAACTCCTCCCAATTTCACCTCATCTCAACACCTTCCCATTTCACCTAATCTCAACTCCCCATTTCACCTCATCTCAACACCTTCCCATTTCACCTCATCTCAACTCATTCCCATTTCACCTCATCTCAACTCATTCCCATTTCACCTCATCTCAACACCTTCCCATTTCACCTCATTTCAACTCCTCCCCATTTCACCTCATCTCAACTCCTCCCCATTTCACCTCACCTCAACTCATTCCCATTTCACCTCATCTCAACTCCTTCCCCATTTCAACTCATCTCAACTCCTCCCCATTTCACATCATCTCAACTCACCGCCATGTCACCTCATCTCAACTCCTCCCCATTTCACCTCATATCAACTTCCCATTTCACCTCATGTCAACTCATTCCATTTCACCTCATCTCAGCTCATTCGCATTTCACGTCATCTCAACTAATTCCCATTTCACCTCATCTTCCCATTTCACCTCATCTCAACTCCTCCCCATTTCACCTCATCTCAACTCATTCCCAATTCACCAGATCTCAACTCCTCCTATTTCACCTCATCTCAACTCATTCCCATTTCACCTCATCTCAGCTTCCCATTTCACCTCATCTCAACTCATTCCCATTTCACCTCATCTCAACTCATTCCCATTTCACCTCATCTCAACACCTTCGCATTTCACCTCATCTCAACTCCCCATTTCACCTCATCTGAACACCTTCCCAGTTCACCTCTTCTCGAAACCTTCCCATTTCACCTCATCTCAACTCCCCATTTCACCTCATCTCAACTCACCATTTCACCTCATCTCAACACATTCCCATTTCTCCTAATCTCAACTCATTCCCATTTCACCTCATCTCAACTCATTCCCATTTCACCTCATCTCAACTCCCCATTTCACCTCATCTCAACTCCTCATTTCACCACATATCAACTCATTCCCATTTCACCTCATCTCAACTCGCCATTTCATTTCATCGCAACTCCCCATTTCACCTCATCTCAACTCCACCCCATTTCACCTCATCTCAACTTCCCATTTCACCTCATCTCAACTCATTCCCATTTCACCTCAGCTCAACTCATTCCCATTTCACCTCATCTCAACTCATTCCCATTTCACCTCATCTCAACTCCCCATTTCACCTCATCTCAACTCCTCATTTCACCACATATCAACTCATTCCCATTTCACCTTATCTCAACTCCTCCCCATTTCACCTCATCTCAACTTCTCCCCATTTCACCTCATCTCAACTCCTCATTTCACCTCATCTCAACTCATTCCCATTTCACCTCATCTCAACTCCACCCCATTTCACCTCATCTCAACTCATTCGCATTTCACCTCATCTCAACTCCCCATTTCACCTCATCTCAACACTTCCCCATTTCACCTCATCTCAACTCATTCCCATTTCACCTCATCTCAACTTCTCCCCATTTCACATCATCTCAACTCCTCATTTCACCTCATCTCAACTCATTCCCATTTCACCTCATCTCAACTCCACCCCATTTCACCTCATCTCAACTCCCCATTTCACCTAATCTCAACTCCCCATTTCACCTCATCTCAACTCCTCCCCATTGCACCTCATCTCAACACATTCCCTTTTCACCTCATCTCAACTCCTCATTTCACCTCATCTCAATTTCCCATTTCACCTCATCTCAACTCATTCCCATTTTACCTCATCTCAACTCCCCATTTCACCTCATCTCAACTCCTCATTTCACCACATATCAACTCATTCCCATTTCACCTTATCTCAACTCATTCCCATTTCACCTCATCTCAACTCATTCCCATTTCACCTCATCTCAACTCCCCATTTCACCTCATCTCAACTCCTCATTTCACCACATATCAACTCATTCACATTTCACCTTATCTCAACTCCTCCCCATTTCACCTCACCTCAACTTCTCCCCATTTCACCTCATCTCAACTCCTCATTTCACCTCATCTCAACTCATTCCCATTTCACCTCATCTCAACTCATTCGCATTTCACCTCATCTCAACTCATTCCCATTTCACCTCATCTCAACTCCCCATTTCATTTCATCGCAACTCCCCATTTCACCTCATCTCAATTCCACCCCATTTCACCTCATCTCAACTCCTCATTTCACCTCATCTCAACTCATTCCCATTTCACCTCATCTCAACTCCCCATTTCACCTCATCTCAACTCACCATTTCACCTCATCTCAACACATTCCCATTTCTCCTAATCTCAACTCATTCCCATTTCACCTCATCTCAACTCATTCCCATTTCACCTCATCTCAACTCCCCATTTCATTTCATCGCAACTCCCCATTTCACCTCATCTCAATTCCACCCCATTTCACCTCATCTCAACTCCTCATTTCACCTCATCTCAACTCATTCCCATTTCACCTCATCTCAACTCCCCATTTCACCTCATCTCAACTCACCATTTCACCTCATCTCAACACATTCCCATTTCTCCTAATCTCAACTCATTCCCATTTCACCTCATCTCAACTCAATCCCATTTCACCTCATCTCAACTCCCCATTTCACCTCATCTCAACTCCTCATTTCACCACATATCAACTCATTCCCATTTCACCTCATCTCAACTCGCCATTTCATTTCATCGCAACTCCCCATTTCACCTCATCTCAACTCCACCCCATTTCACCTCATCTCAACTTCCCATTTCACCTCATCTCAACTCATTCCCATTTCACCTCAGCTCAACTCATTCCCATTTCACCTCATCTCAACTCCTTCCCCATTTCAACTCATCTCAACTCCTCCCCATTTCACATAATCTCAACTCACCGCCATGTCACCTCATCTCAACTCCTCCCCATTTCACCTCATATCAACTTCCCATTTCACCTCATGTCAACTCATTCCATTTCACCTCATCTCAGCTCATTCGCATTTCACGTCATCTCAACTAATTCCCATTTCACCTCATCTTCCCATTTCACCTCATCTCAACTCCTCCCCATTTCACCTCATCTCAACTCATTCCCAATTCACCAGATCTCAACTCCTCCTATTTCACCTCAGCTCAAATCATTCCCATTTCACCTCATCTCAACTTCCCATTTCACCTCATCTCAACTCATTCCCATTTCACCTCATCTCAACTCATTCCCATTTCACCTCATCTCAACACCTTCGCATTTCACCTCATCTCAACTCCCCATTTCACCTCATCTGAACACCTTCCCAGTTCACCTCTTCTCGAAACCTTCCCATTTCACCTCATCTCAACTCCCCATTTCACCTCATCTCAACTCACCATTTCACCTCATCTCAACACATTCCCATTTCTCCTAATCTCAACTCATTCCCATTTCACCTCATCTCAACTCATTCCCATTTCACCTCATCTCAACTCCCCATTTCACCTCATCTCAACTCCTCATTTCACCACATATCAACTCATTCCCATTTCACCTCATCTCAACTCGCCATTTCATTTCATCGCAACTCCCCATTTCACCTCATCTCAACTCCACCCCATTTCACCTCATCTCAACTTCCCATTTCACCTCATCTCAACTCATTCCCATTTCACCTCAGCTCAACTCATTCCCATTTCACCTCATCTCAACTCATTCCCATTTCACCTCATCTCAACTCCCCATTTCACCTCATCTCAACTCCTCATTTCACCACATATCAACTCATTCCCATTTCACCTTATCTCAACTCCTCCCCATTTCACCTCATCTCAACTTCTCCCCATTTCACCTCATCTCAACTCCTCATTTCACCTCATCTCAACTCATTCCCATTTCACCTCATCTCAACTCCACCCCATTTCACCTCATCTCAACTCATTCGCATTTCACCTCATCTCAACTCCCCATTTCACCTCATCTCAACACTTCCCCATTTCACCTCATCTCAACTCATTCCCATTTCACCTCATCTCAACTTCTCCCCATTTCACATCATCTCAACTCCTCATTTCACCTCATCTCAACTCATTCCCATTTCACCTCATCTCAACTCCACCCCATTTCACCTCATCTCAACTCCCCATTTCACCTAATCTCAACTCCCCATTTCACCTCATCTCAACTCCTCCCCATTGCACCTCATCTCAACACATTCCCTTTTCACCTCATCTCAACTCCTCATTTCACCTCATCTCAATTTCCCATTTCACCTCATCTCAACTCATTCCCATTTCACCTCATCTCAACTCCCCATTTCACCTCATCTCAACTCCTCATTTCACCACATATCAACTCATTCCCATTTCACCTTATCTCAACTCATTCCCATTTCACCTCATCTCAACTCATTCCCATTTCACCTCATCTCAACTCCCCATTTCACCTCATCTCAACTCCTCATTTCACCACATATCAACTCATTCCCATTTCACCTTATCTCAACTCCTCCCCATTTCACCTCACCTCAACTTCTCCCCATTTCACCTCATCTCAACTCACCATTTCACCTCATCTCAACACATTCCCATTTCTCCTAATCTCAACTCATTCCCATTTCACCTCATCTCAACTCATTCCCATTTCACCTCATCTCAACTCCCCATTTCATTTCATCGCAACTCCCCATTTCACCTCATCTCAATTCCACCCCATTTCACCTCATCTCAACTCCTCATTTCACCTCATCTCAACTCATTCCCATTTCACCTCATCTCAACTCCCCATTTCACCTCATCTCAACTCACCATTTCACCTCATCTCAACACATTCCCATTTCTCCTAATCTCAACTCATTCCCATTTAACCTCATCTCAACTCATTCCCATTTCACCTCATCTCAACTCCCCATTTCACCTCATCTCAACTCCTCATTTCACCACATATCAACTCATTCCCATTTCACCTCATCTCAACTCGCCATTTCATTTCATCGCAACTCCCCATTTCACATCATCTCAACTCCACCCCATTTCACCTCATCTCAACTTCCCATTTCACCTCATCTCAACTCATTCCCATTTCACCTCAGCTCAACTCATTCCCATTTCACCTCATCTCAACTCATTCCCATTTCACCTCATCTCAACTCCCCATTTCACCTCATCTCAACTCCTCATTTCACCACATATCAACTCATTCCCATTTCACCTTATCTCAACTCCTCCCCATTTCACCTCATCTCAACTTCTCCCCATTTCACCTCATCTCAACTCCTCATTTCACCTCATCTCAACTCATTCCCATTTCACCTCATCTCAACTCCACCCCATTTCACCTCATCTCAACTCATTCGCATTTCACCTCATCTCAACTCCCCATTTCACCTCATCTCAACTCTTCCCCATTTCACCTCATCTCAACTCATTCCCATTTCACCTCATCTCAACTTCTCCCCATTTCACCTCATCTCAACTCCTCATTTCACCTCATCTCAACTCATTCCCATTTCACCTCATCTCAACTCCACCCCATTTCACCTCATCTCAACTCCCCATTTCACCTAATCTCAACTCCCCATTTCACCTCATCTCAACTCCTCCCCATTTCACCTCATCTCAACACATTCCCTTTTCACCTCATCTCAACTCCTCATTTCACCTCATCTCAATTTCCCATTTCACCTCATCTCAACTCATTCCCATTTCACCTCATCTCAACTCCCCATTTCACCTCATCTCAACTCCTCATTTCACCACATATCAACTCATTCCCATTTCACCTTATCTCAACTCCTCCCCATTTCACCTCATCTCAACTCCACACTTTAACCTCATCTCAACTCATTCCCATTTCACCTCATCTCAACTCATTCGCATTTCACCTCATCTCAACTCCCCATTTCACCTCATCTCAAGTCTTCCCCATTTCACCTCATCTCAACTCATTCCCATTTCACCTCATCTCAACTCCCCATTTCACCTCATCTCAACTCCTCATTTCACCACATATCAACTCATTCCCATTTCACCTTATCTCAACTCCTCCCCATTTCACCTCATCTCAACTCCACACTTTAACCTCATCTCAACTCATTCCCATTTCACCTCATCTCAACTCATTCGCATTTCACCTCATCTCAACTCCCCATTTCACCTCATCTCAAGTCTTCCCCATTTCACCTCATCTCAACTCATTCCCATTTCACCTCATCTCAACTTCTCCCCATTTCACCTCATCTCAACTCCTCATTTCACCTCATCTCAACTCATTCCCATTTCACCTCATCTCAACTCAACCCCATTTCACCTCATCTCAACTCCCCATTTCACCTAATCTCAACTCCCCATTTCACCTCATCTCAACTCCTCCCCATTTCACCTCATCTCAACACTTTCCCTTTTCACCTCATCTCAACTCCTCATTTCACCTCATCTCAATTTCCCATTTCACCTCATCTCAACTCATTCCCATTTCACCTCATCTCAACTCCCCATTTCACCTCATCTCAACTGATCATTTCACCTCAACTCATTCCCATTTTACCTCATCTCAACTCCCCATTTCACCTCATCTCAACTCTTCCCCATTTCACCTCTTCTCAACTCCTCCCATTTCACCGCATCTCAACTCCTCCCCATTTCACCTCATCTCAACTCATTCCCATTTCCCCTCATCTCAACTCCTCCCCATTTCACCTCATCTCAACTCATTCCCATTTCACCTCATCTCAACTCCTCCCATTTCACCTCATCTCAACTCATCCCCATTTCATCTCTTCTCAACTCATTCCCATTTCACCTCATCTCAACACCTTCCCATTTCACCTCATCTCAACTCCCCATTTCAGCTCATCTCAACTCATTCCCATTTCACCGCTCCTCAACTCATTCCCATTTCACCTCATCTCAACTCATTCCCATTTCACCTCATCTCAACTCCCCATTTCACCTCATCTCAACTCCTCATTTCACCACATCTCAACTCATTCCCATATCATCTCATCTCAACTCCTCCCCATTTCACCTCATCTCAACTCCTCATTTCACCACATATCAACTCATTCCCATTTCACCTTATCTCAACTCCTCCCCATTTCACCTCATCTCAACTCCTCATTTCACCACATCTCAACTCATTCCCATTTCATCTCATCTCAACTCCTCCCAATTTCACCTCATCTCAACACCTTCCCATTTCACCTCATTTCAACTCCTCCCCATTTCACCTCATCTCAACTCCTCCCCATTTCACCTCACCTCAACTCATTCTCATTTCACCTCATCTCAACTCCTGCCCCATTTCAACTCATCTCAACTCCTCCCCATTTCACATCATCTCAACTCACCGCCATGTCACCTCATCTCAACTCCTCCCCATTTCACCTCATATCAACTTCCCATTTCACCTCATGTCAACTCATTCCATTTCACCTCATCTCAGCTCATTCGCATTTCACGTCATCTCAACTAATTCCCATTTCACCTCATCTTCCCATTTCACCTCATCTCAACTCCTCCCCATTTCACCTCATCTCAACTCATTCCCAATTCACCAGATCTCAACTCCTCCTATTTCACCTCATCTCAACTCATTCCCATTTCACCTCATCTCAACTTCCCATTTCACCTCATCTCAACTCATTCCCATGTCACCTCATCTCAACTCATTCCCATTTCACCTCATCTCAACACCTTCGCATTTCACCTCATCTCAACTCCCCATTTCACCTCATCTGAACACCTTCCCAGTTCACCTCTTCTCGAAACCTTCCCATTTCACCTCATCTCAACTCCCCATTTCACCTCATCTCAACTCACCATTTCACCTCATCTCAACACATTCCCATTTCTCCTAATCTCAACTCATTCCCATTTCACCTCATCTCAACTCATTCCCATTTCACCTCATCTCAACTCCCCATTTCACCTCATCTCAACTCCTCATTTCACCACATATCAACTCATTCCCATTTCACCTCATCTCAACTCGCCATTTCATTTCATCGCAACTCCCCATTTCAACTCATCTCAACTCCACCCCATTTCACCTCCTCAACTTCCCATTTCACCTCATCTCAACTCATTCCCATTTCACCTCAGCTCAACTCATTCCCATTTCACCTCATCTCAACTCATTCCCATTTCACCTCATCTCAACTCCCCATTTCACCTCATCTCAACTCCTCATTTCACCACATATCAACTCATTCCCATTTCACCTTATCTCAACTCCTCCCCATTTCACCTCATCTCAACTTCTCCCCATTTCACCTCATCTCAACTCCTCATTTCACCTCATCTCAACTCATTCCCATTTCACCTCATCTCAACTCCACCCCATTTCACCTCATCTCAACTCATTCGCATTTCACCTCATCTCAACTCCCCATTTCACCTCATCTCAACTCTTCCCCATTTCACCTCATCTCAACTCATTCCCATTTCACCTCATCTCAACTTCTCCCCATTTCACCTCATCTCAACTCCTCATTTCACCTCATCTCAACTCATTCCCATTTCACCTCATCTCAACTCCACCCCATTTCACCTCATCTCAACTCCCCATTTCACCTAATCTCAACTCCCCATTTCACCTCATCTCAACTCCTCCCCATTTCACCTCATCTCAACATATTCCCTTTTCACCTCATCTCAACTCCTCATTTCACCTCATCTCAATTTCCCATTTCACCTCATCTCAACTCATTCCCATTTCACCTCATCTCAACTCCCCATTTCACCTCATCTCAACTCCTCATTTCAACACATATCAACTCATTCCCATTTCACCTTATCTCAACTCATTCCCATTTCACCTCATCTCAACTCATTCCCATTTCACCTCATCTCAACTCCCCATTTCACCTCATCTCAACTCCTCATTTCACCACATATCAACTCATTCCCATTTCACCTTATCTCAACTCCTCCCCATTTCACCTCACCTCAACTTCTCCCCATTTCACCTCATCTCAACTCCTCATTTCACCTCATCTCAACTCATTCCCATTTCACCTCATCTCAACTCATTCGCATTTCACCTCATCTCAACTCATTCCCATTTCACCTCATCTCAACTCCCCATTTCATTTCATCGCAACTCCCCATTTCACCTCATCTCAATTCCACCCCATTTCACCTCATCTCAACTCCTCATTTCACTCATCTCAACTCATTCCCATTTCACCTCATCTCAACTCCCCATTTCACCTCATCTCAACTCACCATTTCACCTCATCTCAACACATTCCCATTTCTCCTAATCTCAACTCATTCCCATTTCACCTCATCTCAACTCATTCCCATTTCACCTCATCTCAACTCCCCATTTCACCTCATCTCAACTCCTCATTTCACCACATATCAACTCATTCCCATTTCACCTCATCTCAACTCGCCATTTCATTTCATCGCAACTCCCCATTTCACCTCATCTCAACTCCACCCCATTTCACCTCATCTCAACTTCCCATTTCACCTCATCTCAACTCATTCCCATTTCACCTCAGCTCAACTCATTCCCATTTCACCTCATCTCAACTCATTCCCATTTCACCTCATCTCAACTCCCCATTTCACCTCATCTCAACTCCTCATTTCACCACATATCAACTCATTCCCATTTCACCTTATCTCAACTCCTCCCCATTTCACCTCATCTCAACTTCTCCCCATTTCACCTCATCTCAACTCCTCATTTCACCTCATCTCAACTCATTCCCATTTCACCTCATCTCAACTCCACCCCATTTCACCTCATCTCAACTCATTCGCATTTCACCTCATCTCAACTCCCCATTTCACCTCATCTCAACTCTTCCCCATTTCACCTCATCTCAACTCATTCCCATTTCACCTCATCTCAACTTCTCCCCATTTCACCTCATCTCAACTCCTCATTTCACCTCATCTCAACTCATTCCCATTTCACCTCATCTCAACTCCACCCCATTTCACCTCATCTCAACTCCCCATTTCACCTAATCTCAACTCCCCATTTCACCTCATCTCAACTCCTCCCCATTTCACCTCATCTCAACACATTCCCTTTTCACCTCATCTCAACTCCTCATTTCACCTCATCTCAATTTCCCATTTCACCTCATCTCAACTCATTCCCATTTCACCTCATCTCAACTCCCCATTTCACCTCATCTCAACTCCTCATTTCACCACATATCAACTCATTCCCATTTCACCTTATCTCAACTCATTCCCATTTCACCTCAGCTCAACTCATTCCCATTTCACCTCATCTCAACTCATTCCCATTTCACCTCATCTCAACTCCCCATTTCACCTCATCTCAACTCCTCATTTCACCACATATCAACTCATTCCCATTTTACCTTATCTCAACTCCTCCCCATTTCACCTCATCTCAACTCCTCACTTTAACCTCATCTCAACTCATTCCCATTTCACCTCATCTCAACTCATTCGCATTTCACCTCATCTCAACTCCCCATTTCACCTCATCTCAACTCTTCCCCATTTCACCTCATCTCAACTCATTCCCATTTCACCTCATCTCAACTTCTCCCCATTTCACCTCATCTCAACTCCTCATTTCACCTCATCTCAACTCATTCCCATTTCACCTCATCTCAACTCCACCCCATTTCACCTCATCTCAACCCCCCATTTCACCTAATCTCAACTCCCCATTTCACCTCATCTCAACTCCTCCCCATTTCACCTCATCTCAACACATTCCCTTTTCACCTCATCTCAACTCCTCATTTCACCTCATCTCAATTTCCCATTTCACCTCATCTCAACTCATTCCCATTTCAACTCATCTCAACTCCCCATTTCACCTCATATCAACTGATCATTTCACCTCAACTCATTCCCATTTTACCTCATCTCAACTCCCCATTTCACCTCATCTCAACTCTTCCCCATTTCACCTCTTCTCAACTCCTCCCATTTCACCGCATCTCAACTCCTCCCCATTTCACCTCATCTCAACTCATCCCCATTTCCCCTCATCTCAACTCCTCCCCATTTCACCTCATCTCAACTCATTCCCATTTCACCTCATCTCAACTCCTCCCATTTCACCTCATCTCAACTCATCCCCATTTCATCTCTTCTCAACTCATTCCCATTTCACCTCATCTCAACACCTTCCCATTTCACCTCATGTCAACTCCCCATTTCAGCTCATCTCAACTCATTCCCATTTCACCGCACCTCAACTCATTCCCATTTCACCTCATCTCAACTCATTCCCATTTCACCTCATCTCAACTCCCCATTTCACCTCATCTCAACTCCTCATTTCACCACATCTCAACTGATTCCCATTTCATCTCATCTCAACTCCTCCCCATTTCACCTCATCTCAACTCCTCATTTCACCACATATCAACTCATTCCCATTTCACCTTATCTCAACTCCTCCCCATTTCACCTCATCTCAACTCCTCATTTCACCACATCTCATGTCATTCCCATTTCATCTCATCTCAACTCCTCCCCATTTCACCTCATCTCAACACCTTCCCATTTCACCTCATCTCAACATCTTCCCATTTCACCTAATCTCAACTCCCCATTTCACCTCATCTCAACACCTTCCCATTTCACCTCATCTCAACTCATTCCCATTTCACCTCATCTCAACTCATTCCCATTTCACCTCATCTCAACACCTTCCCATTTCACCTCATTTCAACTCCTCCCCATTTCACCTCATCTCAACTCCTCCACATTTCACCTCACCTCAACTCATTCCCATTTCACCTCATCTCAACTCCTTCCCCATTTCAACTCATCTCAACTCGTCCCCATTTCACATCATCTCAACTCACCGCCATGTCACCTCATCTCAACTCCTCCCCATTTCACCTCATATCAACTTCCCATTTCACCTCATGTCAACTCATTCCATTTCAGCTCATCTCAACTCATTCGCATTTCACGTCATCTCAACTAATTCCCATTTCAGCTCATCTTCCCATTTCACCTCATCTCAACTCCTCCCCATTTCACCTCATCTCAACTCATTCCCAATTCACCAGATCTCAACTCCTCCTATTTCACCTCATCTCAACTCATTCCCATTTCACCTCATCTCAACTTCCCATTTCACCTCATCTCAACTCATTCCCATTTCACCTCATCTCAACTCATTCCCATTTCACCTCATCTCAACACCTTCGCATTTCACCTCATCTGAACTCCCCATTTCACCTCATCTGAACACCTTCCCAGTTCACCTCTTCTCGAAACCTTCCCATTTCACCTCATCTCAACTCCCCATTTCACCTCATCTCAACTCTCCATTTCACCTCATCTCAACACATTCCCATTTCTCCTAATCTCAACACATTCCCATTTCACGTCATCTCAACTCATTCCCATTTCACCTCATCTCAACTCCCCATTTCACCTCATCTCAACTCCTCATTTCACCACATATCAACTCATTCCCATTTCACCTCATCTCAACTCGCCATTTCCTTTCATCGCAACTCCCCATTTCACCTCATCTCAACTCCACCCCATTTCACCTCATCTCAACTTCCCATTTCACCTCATCTCAACTCATTCCCATTTCACCTCAGCTCAACTCATTCCCATTTCACCTCATCTCAACTCATTCCCATTTCACCTCATCTCAACTCCCCATTTCACCTCATCTCAACTCCTCATTTCACCACATATCAACTCATTCCCATTTCACCTTATCTCAACTCCTCCCCATTTCACCTCATCTCAACTTCTCCCCATTTCACCTCATCTCAACTCCTCATTTCACCTCTCTCAACTCATTCCCATTTCACCTCATCTCAACTCCACCCCATTTCACCTCATCTCAACTCCCCATTTCACCTAATCTCAACTCCCCATTTCACCTCATCTCAACTCCTCCCCATTTCACCTCATCTCAACACATTCCCTTTTCACCTCATCTCAACTCCTCATTTCACCTCATCTCAATTTCCCATTTCACCTCATCTCAACTCATTCCCATTTCACCTCATCTCAACTCCCCATTTCACCTCATCTCAACTCCTCATTTCACCACATATCAACTCATTCCCATTTCACCTTATCTCAACTCATTCCCATTTCACCTCAGCTCAACTCATTCCCATTTCACCTCATCTCAACTCATTCCCATTTCACCTCATCTCAACTCCCCATTTCACCTCATCTCAACTCCTCATTTCACCACATATCAACTCATTCCCATTTTACCTTATCTCAACTCCTCCCCATTTCACCTCATCTCAACTCCTCACTTTAACCTCATCTCAACTCATTCCCATTTCACCTCATCTCAACTCATTCGCATTTCACCTCATCTCAACTCCCCATTTCACCTCATCTCAACTCTTCCCCATTTCACCTCATCTCAACTCATTCCCATTTCACCTCATCTCAACTTCTCCCCATTTCACCTCATCTCAACTCCTCATTTCACCTCATCTCAACTCATTCCCATTTCACCTCATCTCAACTCCACCCCATTTCACCTCTTCTCAACCCCCCATTTCACCTAATCTCAACTCCCCATTTCACCTCATCTCAACTCCTCCCCATTTCACCTCATCTCAACACATTCCCTTTTCACCTCATCTCAACTCCTCATTTCACCTCATCTCAATTTCCCATTTCACCTCATCTCAACTCATTCCCATTTCACCTCATCTCAACTCCCCATTTCACCTCATATCAACTGATCATTTCACCTCAACTCATTCCCATTTTACCTCATCTCAACTCCCCATTTCACCTCATCTCAACTCTTCCCCATTTCACCTCTTCTCAACTCCTCCCATTTCACCGCATCTCAACTCCTCCCCATTTCACCTCATCTCAACTCATTCCCATTTCCCCTCATCTCAACTCCTCCCCATTTCACCTCATCTCAACTCATTCCCATTTCACCTCATCTCAACTCCTCCCATTTCACCTCATCTCAACTCATCCCCATTTCATCTCTTCTCAACTCATTCCCATTTCACCTCATCTCAACACCTTCCCATTTCACCTCATCTCAACTCCCCATTTCAGCTCATCTCAACTCATTCCCATTTCACCGCACCTCAACTCATTCCCATTTCACCTCATCTCAACTCATTCCCATTTCACCTCATCTCAACTCCTCATTTCACCACATCTCAACTGATTCCCATTTCATCTCATCTCAACTCCTCCCCATTTCACCTCATCTCAACTCCTCATTTCACCACATATCAACTCATTCCCATTTCACCTTATCTCAACTCCTCCCCATTTCACCTCATCTCAACTCCTCATTTCACCACATCTCAAGTCATTCCCATTTCATCTCATCTCAACTCCTCCCCATTTCACCTCATCTCAACACCTTCCCATTTCACCTCATCTCAACTTCTCCCCATTTCACCTCATCTCAACTCCTCATTTCACCTCTCTCAACTCATTCCCATTTCACCTCATCTCAACTCCACCCCATTTCACCTCATCTCAACTCCCCATTTCACCTAATCTCAACTCCCCATTTCACCTCATCTCAACTCCTCCCCATTTCACCTCATCTCAACACATTCCCTTTTCACCTCATCTCAACTCCTCATTTCACCTCATCTCAATTTCCCATTTCACCTCATCTCAACTCATTCCCATTTCACCTCATCTCAACTCCCCATTTCACCTCATCTCAACTCCTCATTTCACCACATATCAACTCATTCCCATTTCACCTTATCTCAACTCATTCCCATTTCACCTCAGCTCAACTCATTCCCATTTCACCTCATCTCAACTCATTCCCATTTCACCTCATCTCAACTCCCCATTTCACCTCATCTCAACTCCTCATTTCACCACATATCAACTCATTCCCATTTTACCTTATCTCAACTCCTCCCCATTTCACCTCATCTCAACTCCTCACTTTAACCTCATCTCAACTCATTCCCATTTCACCTCATCTCAACTCATTCGCATTTCACCTCATCTCAACTCCCCATTTCACCTCATCTCAACTCTTCCCCATTTCACCTCATCTCAACTCATTCCCATTTCACCTCATCTCAACTTCTCCCCATTTCACCTCATCTCAACTCCTCATTTCACCTCATCTCAACTCATTCCCATTTCACCTCATCTCAACTCCACCCCATTTCACCTCTTCTCAACCCCCCATTTCACCTAATCTCAACTCCCCATTTCACCTCATCTCAACTCCTCCCCATTTCACCTCATCTCAACACATTCCCTTTTCACCTCATCTCAACTCCTCATTTCACCTCATCTCAATTTCCCATTTCACCTCATCTCAACTCATTCCCATTTCACCTCATCTCAACTCCCCATTTCACCTCATATCAACTGATCATTTCACCTCAACTCATTCCCATTTTACCTCATCTCAACTCCCCATTTCACCTCATCTCAACTCTTCCCCATTTCACCTCTTCTCAACTCCTCCCATTTCACCGCATCTCAACTCCTCCCCATTTCACCTCATCTCAACTCATTCCCATTTCCCCTCATCTCAACTCCTCCCCATTTCACCTCATCTCAACTCATTCCCATTTCACCTCATCTCAACTCCTCCCATTTCACCTCATCTCAACTCATCCCCATTTCATCTCTTCTCAACTCATTCCCATTTCACCTCATCTCAACACCTTCCCATTTCACCTCATCTCAACTCCCCATTTCAGCTCATCTCAACTCATTCCCATTTCACCGCACCTCAACTCATTCCCATTTCACCTCATCTCAACTCATTCCCATTTCACCTCATCTCAACTCCTCATTTCACCACATCTCAACTGATTCCCATTTCATCTCATCTCAACTCCTCCCCATTTCACCTCATCTCAACTCCTCATTTCACCACATATCAACTCATTCCCATTTCACCTTATCTCAACTCCTCCCCATTTCACCTCATCTCAACTCCTCATTTCACCACATCTCAAGTCATTCCCATTTCATCTCATCTCAACTCCTCCCCATTTCACCTCATCTCAACACCTTCCCATTTCACCTCATCTCAACATCTTCCCATTTCACCTAATCTCAACTCCCCATTTCACCTCATCTCAACACCTTCCCATTTCACCTCATCTCAACTCATTCCCATTTCACCTCAACTCAACTCATTCCCATTTCACCTCATCTCAACACCTTCCCATTTCACCTCATTTCAACTCCTCCCCATTTCACCTCATCTCAACTCCTCCCCATTTCACCTCACCTCAACTCATTCCCATTTCACCTCATCTCAACTCCTTCCCCATTTCAACTCATCTCAACTCGTCCCCATTTCACATCATCTCAACTCACCGCCATGTCACCTCATCTCAACTCCTCCCCATTTCACCTCATATCAACTTCCCATTTCACCTCATGTCAACTCATTCCATTTCACCTCATCTCAACTCATTCGCATTTCACGTCATCTCAACTAATTCCCATTTCAGCTCATCTTCCCATTTCACCTCATCTCAACTCCTCCCCATTTCACCTCATCTCAACTCATTCCCAATTCACCAGATCTCAACTCCTCCTATTTCACCTCATCTCAACTCATTCCCATTTCACCTCATCTCAACTTCCCATTTCACCTCATCTCAACTCATTCCCATTTCACCTCATCTCAACTCATTCCCATTTCACCTCATCTCAACACCTTCGCATTTCACCTCATCTGAACTCCCCATTTCACCTCATCTGAACACCTTCCCAGTTCACCTCTTCTCGAAACCTTCCCATTTCACCTCATCTCAACTCCCCATTTCACCTCATCTCAACTCTCCATTTCACCTCATCTCAACACATTCCCATTTCTCCTAATCTCAACACATTCCCATTTCACGTCATCTCAACTCATTCCCATTTCACCTCATCTCAACTCCCCATTTCACCTCATCTCAACTCCTCATTTCACCACATATCAACTCATTCCCATTTCACCTCATCTCAACTCGCCATTTCCTTTCATCGCAACTCCCCATTTCACCTCATCTCAACTCCACCCCATTTCACCTCATCTCAACTTCCCATTTCACCTCATCTCAACTCATTCCCATTTCACCTCAGCTCAACTCATTCCCATTTCACCTCATCTCAACTCATTCCCATTTCACCTCATCTCAACTCCCCATTTCACCTCATCTCAACTCCTCATTTCACCACATATCAACTCATTCCCATTTCACCTTATCTCAACTCCTCCCCATTTCACCTCATCTCAACTTCTCCCCATTTCACCTCATCTCAACTCCTCATTTCACCTCATCTCAACTCATTCCCATTTCACCTCATCTCAACTCCACCCCATTTCACCTCATCTCAACTCCCCATTTCACCTCATCTCAACTCCTCCCCATTTCACCTCATCTCAGCACATTCCCTTTTCACCTCATCTCAACTCCTCATTTCACCTCATCTCAATTTCCCATTTCACCTCATCTCAACTCATTCCCATTTCACCTCATCTCAACTCCCCATTTCACCTCATCTCAACTCCTCATTTCACCACATATCAACTCCTCATTTCACCACATATCAACTCATTCCCATTTCACCTTATCTCAACTCCTCCCCATTTCACCTCATCTCAACTTCTCCCCATTTCACCTCATCTCAACTCCTCATTTCACCTCATCTCAACTCATTCCCATTTCACCTCATCTCAACTCCACCCCATTTCACCTCATCTCAACTCCCCATTTCACCTAATCTCAACTCCCCATTTCACCTCATCTCAACTCCTCCCCATTTCACCTCATCTCAGCACATTCCCTTTTCACCTCATCTCAACTCCTCATTTCACCTCATCTCAATTTCCCATTTCACCTCATCTCAACTCATTCCCATTTCACCTCATCTCAACTCCCCATTTCACCTCATCTCAACTCCCCATTTCACCTCATCTCAACTCCTCATTTCACCACATATCAACTCATTCCCATTTCACCTTATCTCAACTCATTCCCATTTCACCTCATCTCAACTCATTCCCATTTCACCTCATCTCAACTCCCCATTTCACCTCATCTCAACTCCTCATTTCACCACATATCAACTCATTCCCATTTCACCTTATCTCAACTCTCCCCATTTCACCTCATCTCAACTTCTCCCCAATTCACCTCATCTCAACTCCTCATTTCACCTCATCTCAACTCATTCCCATTTCACCTCATCTCAACTCCACCCCATTTCACCTCATCTCAACTCATTCCCATTTCACCTCATCTCAACTCCCCATTTCATTTCATCGCAACTCCCCATTTCACCTCATCTCAACTCCACCCCATTTCACCTCATCTCAACTCTCATTTCACCTCATCTCAACTCATTCCCATTTCACCTCATCTCAACTCATTCCCATTTCACCTCATCTCAACTCCCCATTTCACCTCATCTCAACTCCTCATTTCACCACATATCAACTCATTCCCATTTCACCTTATCTCAACTGCTCCCATTTCACCTCATCTCAACTTCTCCCCATTTCACCTCATCTCAACTCCTCATTTCACCTCATCTCAACTCATTCCCATTTCACCTCATCTCAACTCCACCCCATTTCACCTCATCTCAACTCATTCGCATTTCACCTCATCTCAACTCATTCCCATTTCACCTCATCTCAAATCGCCATTTCATTTCATCGCAACTCCCCATTTCACCTCATCTCAACTCCACCCCATTTCACCTCATCTCAGCTTCCCATTTCACCTCATCTCAACTCATTCCCATTTCACCTCAGCTCAACTCATTCCCATTTCACCTCATCTCAACTCATTCCCATTTCACCTCATCTCAACTCCCCATTTCACCTCATCTCAACTCCTCATTTCACCACATCTCAACTCATTCCCATTTCACCTTATCTCAACTCCTCCCCATTTCACCTCATCTCAACTCCTCACTTTAACCTCATCTCAACTCATTCCCATTTCACCTCATCTCAACTCATTCGCATTTCACCTCATCTCAACTCCCCATTTCACCTCATCTCAACTCTTCCCCATTTCACCTCATCTCAACTCATTCCCATTTCACCTCATCTCAACTTCTCCCCATTTCACCTCATCTCAACTCCTCATTTCACCTCATCTCAACTCATTCCCATTTCACCTCATCTCAACTCCACCCCATTTCACCTCATCTCAACTCCCCATTTCACCTAATCTCAACTCCCCATTTCACCTCATCTCAACTCCTCCCCATTTCACCTCATCTCAACACATTCCCTTTTCACCTCATCTCAACTCCTCATTTCACCTCATCTCAATTTCCCATTTCACCTCATCTCAACTCATTCCCATTTCACCTCATCTCAACTCCCCATTTCACCTCATCTCAACTGATCATTTCACCTCAACTCATTCCCATTTTACCTCTTCTCAACTACCCATTTCACCTCATCTCAACTCTTCCCCATTTCACCTCTTCTCAACTCCTCCCATTTCACCGCATCTCAACTCCTCCCCATTTCACCTCATCTCAACTCATTCCCATTTCCCCTCATATCAACTCCTCCCCATTTCACCTCATCTCAACTCATTCCCATTTCACCTCATCTCAACTCCTCCCATTTCACCTCATCTCAACTCATCCCCATTTCATCTCTTCTCAACTCATTCCCATTTCACCTCATCTCAACACCTTCCCATTTCACCTCATCTCAACTCCCATTTCAGCTCATCTCAACTCATTCCCATTTCACCGCACCTCAACTCATTCCCATTTCACCTGATCTCAACTCATTCCCATTTCACCTCATCTCAACTCCCATTTCACCTCATCTCAACTCCTCATTTCACCACATATCAACTCATTCCCATTTCACCTTATCTCAACACCTCCCCAATCACCTCATCTCAACTTCTCCCCATTTCACCTCATCTCAACTCCTCATTTCACCTCATCTCAACTCATTCGCATTTCACCTCATCTCAACTCATTCCCATTTCACCTCATCTCAACTCCCCATTTCATTTCATCGCAACTCCCCATTTCACCTCATCTCAACTCCACCCCATTTCACCTCATCTCAACTCCTCATTTCACCTCATCTCAACTCATTCCCATTTCACCTCATCTCAACTCATTCCCATTTCACCTCATCTCAACTCCCCATTTCACCTCATCTCAACTCCTCATTTCACCACATATCAACTCATTCCCATTTCACCTTATCTCAACTCCTCCCCATTTCACCTCATCTCAACATCTCCCATTTCACCTCATCTCAACTCCTCATTTCACCTCATCTCAACTCATTCCCATTTCACCTCATCTCAACTCCACCCCATTTCACCTCATCTCAACTCATTCGCATTTCACCTCATCTCAAATCATTCCCATTTCAACTCATCTCAACTCGCCATTTCATTTCATCGCAACTCCCCATTTCACCTCATCTCAACTCCACCCCATTTCACCTCATCTCAACGTCCCATTTCACCTCATCTCAACTCATTCCCATTTCACCTCAGCTCAACTCATTCCCATTTCACCTCATCTCAACTCATTCCCATTTCACCTCATCTCAACTCCCCATTTCACCTCATCTCAACTCCTCATTTCACCACATATCAACTCATTCCCATTTCACCTTATCTCAACTCCTCCCCATTTCACCTCATCTCAACTTCTGACCATTTCACCTCATCTCAACTCCTCATTTCACCTCATCTCAACTCATTCCCATTTCACCTCATCTCAACTCCACCCCATTTCACCTCATCTCAACTCATTCACATTTTACCTCATCTCAACTCCCCATTTCACCTCATCTCAACTCTTCCCCATTTCACCTCATCTCAACTCATTCCCATTTCACCTCATCTCAACTTCTCCCCATTTCACCTAATCTCAACTCCCCATTTCACCTCATCTCAACTCATTCCCATTTCACCTCATCTCAACTCCCCCATTTCACCTCTTCTCAACTCCTCATTTCACCACATATCAACTCATTCCCATTTCACCTCATCTCAACTCGCCATTTCATTTCATCGCAACTCCCCATTTCACCTCATCTCAACTCCACCCCATTTCACCTCATCTCAACTCATTCGCATTTCACCTCATCTCAACTCCCCATTTCACCTCATCTCAACTCTTCCCCATTTCACCTCATCTCAACACATTCCCATTTCACCTCATCTCAACTTCTCCCCATTTCACCTCATCTCAACTCCTCATTTCACCTCATCTCAACTGATTCCCATTTCACCTCATCTCAACTCCACCCCATTTCACCTCATCTCAACTCCCCATTTCACCTAATCTCAACTCCCATTTCACCTCATCTCAACTCCTCCCCATTTCACCTCATCTCAACACATTCCCTTTTCACCTCATCTCAACTCCTCATTTCACCTCATCTCAATTTCCCATTTCACCTCATCTCAACTCATTCCCATTTCACCTCATCTCAACTCCCCATTTCACCTCATCTCAACTGATCATTTCACCTCAACTCATTCCCATTTTACCTCATCTCAACTCCCCATTTCACCGCATCTCAACTCCTCCCCATTTCACCTCATCTCAACTCATTCCCATTTCCCCTCATCTCAACTCCTCCCCATTTCACCTCATCTCAACTCATTCCCATTTCACCTCATCTCAACTCCTCCCATTTCACCTCATCTCAACTCATCCCCATTTCATCTCTTCTCAACTCATTCCCATTTCACCTCATCTCAACTCCCCATTTCAGCTCATCTCAACTCTTCCCATTTCACCGCCACCTCAACTCATTCCAATTTCACCTCATCTCAACTCATTCCCATTTCACCTCATCTCAACTCCCCATTTCACCTCATCTCAACTCCCCATTTCACCTCATCTCAACTCCCCATTTCACCTCATCTCAACACATTCCCATTTCTCCTAATCTCAACTCATTCCCATTTCACCTCATCTCAACTCATTCCCATTTCACCTCATCTCAACTCCCCATTTCACCTCATCTCAACTCCTCATTTCACCACATATCAACTCATTCCCATTTCACCTTATCTCAACTCCTCCCCATTTCACCTCATCTCAACTCCTCACTTTAACCTCATCTCAACTCATTCCCATTTCACCTCATCTCAACTCATTCGCATTTCACCTCATCTCAACTCCCCATTTCACCTCATCTCAACTCTTCCCCATTTCACCTCATCTCAACTCATTCCCATTACACCTCATCTCAACTTCTCCCCATTTCACCTCATCTCAACTCCTCATTTCACCTCATCTCAACTCATTCCCATTTCACCTCATCTCAACTCCACCCCATTTCACCTCATCTCAACTCCCCATTTCACCTAATCTCAACTCCCCATTTCACCTCATCTCAACTCTTCCCCATTTCACCTCATCTCAACTCATTCCCATTTCACCTCATCTCAACTTCTCCCATTTCACCGTCATCTCAACTCCTCATTTCACTCATCTCAACTCATTCCCATTTCACCTCATCTCAACTCCACCCCATTTCACCTCATCTCAACTCCCCATTTCACCTAATCTCAACTCCCCATTTCACCTCATCTCAACTCCTCCCCATTTCACCTCATCTCAACACATTCCCTTTTCACCTCATCTCAACTCCTCATTTCACCTCATCTCAATTTCCCATTTCACCTCATCTCAACTCATTCCCATTTCACCTCATCTCAACTCCCATTTCACCTCATCTCAACTCATCATTTCACCTCAACTCATTCCCATTACCCCTCATCTCAACTCCTCCCCATTTCACCTCATCTCAACTCATTCCCATTTCACCTCATCTCAACTCCTCCCATTTCACCTCATCTCAACTCATCCCCATTTCATCTCTTCTCAACTCATTCCCATTTCACCTCATCTCAACACCTTCCCATTTCACTTCATCTCAACTCCCATTTCAGCTCATCTCAACACATTCCCATTTCACCGCACCTCAACTCATTCCGATTTCACCTCATCTCAACTCATTCCCATTTCACCTCATCTCAACTCCCCATTTCACCTCATCTCAACTCCTCATTTCACCACATCTCAACTCATTCCCATTTCATCTCATCTCAACTCCTCCCCATTTCACCTCATCTCAACTCCTCATTTCACCTCATCTCAACTCATTCCCATTTCACCTCATCTCAACTCATTCCCATTTCACTTCATCTCAACTCCTCCCCATTTCACCTCATCTCAACTCCCCATTTCACCTAATCTCAACTCATTCCCATTTCACCTCATCTCAACTCATTCCCATTTCACCTCATCACAACACCTTCCCATATCACCTCATCTCAACTCAACTCCCCTTTCACCTCATCTCAACACCTTCCCATTTCACCTCATCTCAACACCTTCCCATTTCACCTCATCTCAACATCTTCCCATTTCACCTAATCTCAACTCCCCATTTCACCTCATCTCAACACCTTCCCATTTCACCTCATCTCAACTCATTCCCATTTCACCTCATCTCAACTCATTCCCATTTCACCTCATCTCAACACCTCCCGTTTCACCTCATCTCAACATCTTCCCATTTCACCTAATCTCAACTCCCCATTTCACCTCATCTCAACACCTTCCCATTCACCTCATCTCAACTCATTCCCATTTCACCTCATCTCAACTCATTCCCATTTCACCTCATCTCAACACCTTCCCATTTCACCTCATCTCAAATCCCCATTTCACCTCATCTCAACTCCCCTTTTCACCTCATCTCAACACCTTCCCATTTAACCTCATCTCAACATCTTCCCATTTCACCTAATCTCAACTCCCCATTTCACCTCATCTCAACACCTTCCCATTTCACCTCATCTCAAATCATTCCCATTTCACCTCATCTCAACTCATTCCCATCTCACCTCATCTCAACTCATTCCCATTTCACCTCAGCTCAACTACTCCCCATTTCTCCTCATCTCCACTCCCCATTTCGCCTCATCTCAACTCATTCCCATTTCACCTCATCTCAACTCCTCCCCATTTCACCTCATCTCAACTCATGCCCATTTCACCTCATCTCAACTCCTTCCCCATTTCACCTCATCTCAATTTCCCATTTCACCTCATCTCAACTCATTCCCATTTCACCTCATCTCAACTCCCCATTTCACCTCATCTCAACTCATCATTTCACCTCAACTCATTCCCATTACCCCTCATTTCAACTTCTCCCCATTTCACCTCATCTCACTCATTCCCATTTCACCTCATCTCAACTCCTCCCATTTCAACTCATCTCAACTCATCCCCATTTCATCTCTTCTCAACTCATTCCCATTTCACCTCATCTCAACACCTTCCCATTTCACTTCATCTCAACTCCCCATTTCAGCTCATCTCAACACATTCCCATTTCACCGCACCTCAACTCATTCCCATTTCACCTCATCTCAACTCATTCCCATTTCACCTCATCTCAACTCCCCATTTCACCTCATCTCAACTCCTCATTACACCACATCTCAACTCATTCCCATTTCATCATCTCAACTCCTCCCCATTTCACCTCATCTCAACTCCTCATTTCACCTCATCTCAACTCATACCCATTTCACCTCAACTCAACTCATTCCCATTTCACCTCATCTCAACTCATTCCCAATTCACCTCATCTCACCACCTTCCCATTTCACCTCATCTCACTCCTCCCCATTTCACCTCATCTCAACTCCCCATTTCACCTAATCTCAACTCATTCCCATTTCACCTCATCTCAACTCCTCCCCATTTCACCTCATCTCAACTCCCATTTCACCTCATCTCAACTTCTCATTTCACCTCATCTCAACTCCTTCCCCATTTCACCTCTCTCAACTCCTCCCCATTTCACCTCATCTCAACTCCTCACCATTTCACCTCATCTCAACTCATTCCCATTTCACCTCATCACAACTCCTCCCCATTTCACTCTCTCAACTCATTCCCATTTCACCATTTCAACTCATCACCCCATTTCACCTCATCTCAACTAATTCCCATTTCACCTCATCCAACTCTCCCATTCACCTCATCTCACTCATCCCAATTCCCTTCACCTCATCTCAACTACCCATTTCACCTCATCTCAAATCCCCCATTTCACCTCATCTCAACCTCTCATTTCACCTCATCTCCTCATTCCCATTTCACCACCTCTCAACTCCCCATTTCACCTCATCTCAACACATTCCCATTTCTCCTAATCTCAACTCATTCCCATTTCACCTCATCTCAACTCATTCCCATTTCACCTCATCTCAAACTCCCATTTCACCTCATCTCAACTCCTCATTTCACCACATATCAACTCATTCCCATTTCACCTTATCTCAACTCCTCCCCTTTCACCTCATCTCAACTCCTCACTTTAACCTCATCTCAACTCATTCCCATTTCACCTCATCTCAACTTCGCATTCACCCATCTCAACTTCCCCATTTCACCTCATCTCAACTCTTCACCATTTCAACCTCATCTCAACTCATTCCCATTTCACCTCATCTCAACTTCTCCCCATTTCACCTCATCTCACTCCTCATTTCACCTCATCTCAACTCATTCCCATTTCACCTCATCTCAACTCCACCCCATTTCACCTCATCTCAACTCCCCATTTCACCTAATCTCAACTCCCCATTTCACCTCATCTCAACTCTTCCCATTTCACCTCATCTCAACTCCCTATTTCACCTCATCTCAACTCCTCATTTCACCACATATCAACTCATTCCCATTTCACCTTATCTCAACTCCTCCCCATTTCACCTCATCTCAACATCTCCCATTTCACCTCATCTCAACTCCTCATTTCACCTCATCTCAACTCATTCCCATTTCACCTCATCTCAACTCCACCCCATTTCACCTCATCTCAACTCATTCGCATTTCACCTCATCTCAAATCATTCCCATTTCAACTCATCTCAACTCGCCATTTCATTTCATCGCAACTCCCATTTCACCTCATCTCAACTCCACCCCATTTCACCTCATCTCAACGTCCCATTTCACCTCATCTCAACTCATTCCCATTTCACCTCAGCTCAACTCATTCCATTTCACCTCATCTCAACTCATTCCCATTTCACCTCATCTCAACTCCCCATTTCACCTCATCTCAACTCCTCATTTCACCACATATCAACTCATTCCATTTCACCTATCTCAACTCCTCCCATTTTCACCTCATCTCAACTTCTGACCATTTCACCTCATCTCAACTCCTCATTTCACCTCATCTCAACTCATTCCCATTTCACCTCATCTCAACTCCACCCCATTTCACCTCATCTCAACTCATTCACATTTTACCTCATCTCAACTCCCCATTTCACCTCATCTCAACTCTTCCCATTTCACCTCATCTCAACTCATTCCATTTCACCTCATCTCAACTTCTCCCCATTTCACCTATCTCACTCCCCAATTTCACCTAACTCAACTCATACCATTTCACCTCATCTCAACTCCCCATTTCACCACTTCTCAACTCCTCATTCACCACATATCAACTCATTCCCATTTCACCTCATCTCAACTCTCCATTTCCATTTCATCGCAACTCCCCATTTCACCTCATCTCAACTCCACCCCCATTTCACCTCATCTCAACTCATTCGCATTTCACCCTCATCTCAACTCCCCATTTCACCTCATCTCAACTCTTCCCCATTTCACCTCATCTCAACACATTCCCATTTCACCTCATCTCAACTTCTCCCCATTTCACCTCATCTCAACTCCTCATTTCACCTCATCTCAACTGATTCCCATTTCACCTCATCTCAACTCCACCCCATTTCACCTCATCTCAACTCCCCATTTCACCTAATCTCAACTCCCCATTTCACCTCATCTCAACTCCTCCCCATTTCACCTCATCTCAACACATTCCCTTTTCACTCATCTCAACTCCTCATTTCACCTCATCTCAATTTCCCATTTCACCTCATCTCAACTCATTCCCATTTCACCTCATCTCAACTCCCCCATTTCACCTCATCTCAACTGATCATTTCACCTCAACTCATATCCCATTTTACCTCATCTCAACTCCCCATTTCACCGCATCTCAACTCCTCCCATTTCACCTCATCTCAACTCATTCCATTTCCCCTCATCTCACTCCTCCCCATTTCACCTCATCTCAACTCATTCCCATTTCACCTCATCTCAACTCCTCCCATTTCACCTCATCTCAACTCATCCCCATTTCATCTCTCTCAACTCATTCCCATTTCACCTCATCTCAACTCCCCATTTCAGCTCATCTCAACTCATTCCCATTTCACCGCACCTCAACTCATTCCAATTTCACCTCATCTCAACTCATTCCCATTCACCTCATCTCAACTCCCCATTTCACCTCATCTCAACTCCCCATTTCACCTCATCTCAACCCCATTTCACCTCATCACAACACATTCCCATTTCTCCTAATCTCAACTCATTCCCATTCACCACATCTCAACTCATTCCCATTTCACCTCATCTCAACTCCCCATTTCACCTCATCTCAACTCCTCATTTCACCACATATCAACTCATTCCCATTTCACCTTATCTCAACTCCTCCCCATTTCACCTCATCTCAACTCCTCACTTTAACTCATCTCAACTCATCCCATTTCACCTCATCTCAACTCATTCGCATTTCACCTCATCTCAACACCCCATTCACCTCATCTCAACTCTTCCCCATTTCACCACATCTCAACTCATTCCCATTTCACCTCATCTCAACAACTCCCCATTCACCTCATCTCAACTCCTCATTTCACCTCATCTCAACTCATCCCATTTCACCTCATCTCAACTCCACCCCATTTCACCTCATCTCCAACTCCCCATTTCACCTAATCTCACCTCCCCATTTCACCTCATCACAACTCTTCCCCATTTCACCTCATCTCAACTCATTCCCATTCACCTCATCTCAACTTCTCCCCATTTCACCTCATCTCAACTCCTCATTTCACTCAACTCAACTCAATCCCATTACACCTCATCACACTCCACCCCATTTCACCTCATCTCAACTCCCCATTTCACCTAATCTCAACTCCCCATTTCACCTCATCTCAACTCCTCCCCAATTCACCTCATCTCAACACATTCCCTTTTCACCTCATCTCAACTCCTCATTTCACCTCATCTCAATTTCCCATTCACCTCATCTCAACTCATTCCCATTTCACCTCATCTCAACTCCCATTTCACCTCATCTCAACTCATCATTTCACCTCAACTCATTCCCATTACCCCTCATCTCAACTCCTCCCCATTTCACCTCATCTCAACTCATTCCCATTTCACCTCATCTCAACTCCTCCCATCACCTCATTCAACTCATCCCCATTTCATCTCTTCTCAACTCATTCCCATTTCACCTCATCTCAACACCTTCCCATTTCACTTCATCTCACCTCCCCATTTCAGCTCATCTCAACACATTCCCATTTCACCGCACCTCAACTCATTCCGATTTCACCTCATCTCAACTCATTCCCATTTCACCTCACTCAACTCCCCATTTCACCTCATCTCAACTCCACATTTCACCACATCTCAACCTCCACCCATTCATCTCATCTCAACTCCTCCACCATTTCACCTCATCTCAACTCCTCATTCACCTCATCTCAACTCATCCCATTCACCCATCTCACCATTCCCCAATTCACTTCATCTCAACTCCCCATTCACCTCATCTCAACTCCCCATTTCACCTAATCTCAACCTCATCACCCATTTCACCTCCATCTCAACTCATTCCCATTCACCTCCATCACAACACCTACCCATAACACCACATCACACTCAACCCCTTTCACCTCATCTCAACACCTTCCCCATTCACCTCATCTCAACACCCTTCCCATTTCACCTCATCTCACAACTCCCAATACACCCAATCACAACACCCAATTCACCTCAACTCAACACCTCCCATTACACCTCAACTCAACACATTCCCATTCACCCATCTCAACACAATCCCATTCACCTCATCTCAACACCTTCCCGTTTCACCTCATCTCAACATCTTCCATTTCACCTAATCTCAACTCCCCATTTCACCCTCATCTCAACACCTTCCCATTTCACCTCATCTCCAACTCATTCCCATTTCACCTCATCTCAACTCATTCCCATTTCACCTCATCTCAACACCTTCCCATTACACCTCATCTCAAATCCCCATTTCACCTCATCTCAACTCCCTTTTCACCTCATCTCAACACCTTCCATTTAACCTCATCTCAACATCTTCCCATTTCACCTAATCTCAACTCCCCATTTCACCTCATCTCAACACCTTCCATTTCACCTCATCTCTCAAATCATTCCCATTTCACCTCATCTCAACTCATTCCCATCTCACCTCATCTCAACTCATCCCCATTCACCTCAGCTCAACTACTCCCCATTTCTCCTCCACTCCCCCCCCATTTCGCCTCATCTCAACTCATTCCCATTTCACCTCATCTCAACACCTCCCCATTTCACCTCATCTCAACTCATGCCCATTTCACCTCAACTCAACTCCTTCCCATTTCACCTCATCTCAATTTCCCATTTCACCTCATCTCAACTCATTCCCATTTCACCTCATCTCAACTCCCCATTTCACCTCATCTCAACTCATCATTCACCTCAACTCATTCCCATTACCCCTCATTTCAACTTCTCCCCATTTCACCTCATCTCAACTCATTCCCATTTCACCTCATCTCAACTCTCCCATTTCAACTCATCTCAACTCATCCCCATTTCATCTCTTCTCAACTCATTCCCATTTCACCTCATCTCAACACCTTCCCATTTCACTTCATCTCAACTCCCCATTTCAGCTCATCTCAACACATTCCCATTTCACCGCACCTCAACTCATTCCCATTTCACCTCATCTCAACTCATTCCCATTTCACCTCATCTCAACTCCCCATTTCACCTCATCTCAACTCCTCATTACACCACATCTCAACTCATTCCATTTCATCTCATCTCAACTCCTCCCCATTTCACCTCATCTCAACTCCTCATTTCACCTCATCTCAACTCATTCCCATTTCACCTATCTCAACTCATTCCATTTCACCTCATCTCAACTCATTCCCATTTCACCTCATCTCAACACCTTCCCATTTCACCTCATCTCAACTCCTCCCCATTTCACCTCATCTCAACTCCCCATTTCACCTAATCTCAACTCATTCCCATTTCACCTCATCTCAACTCCTCCCCATTTCACCTCATCTCAACTCCCCATTTCACCTCATCTCAACTTCTCATTTCACCTCATCTCAACTCCTTCCCCATTTCACCTCTCTCAACTCCTCCCCATTTCACCTCATCTCAACTCCTCACCATTTCACCTCATCTCAACTCATTCCCATTT